>NC_058029.1:21823142-22123142 GCF_019176455.1 Solea senegalensis
ATGTGTGCAACAGTGACCTTGTGGGTTTAAAACGATCACTGTAATCCTGAGTGAAAACACTGCAGGGGCAAACGCACTTCGACCAAGATATACTTACACTACCAAAACATATAAACTATTGTCTGTCGTCAGCATCCTTTCAGTCATCTGTGTTTTAATGCATTTCCACTGTAGACCCTTGTTTTTCTTCTCCACTGGGCCAAGATGTTTTTGAGTGGGGCACCAAGGCTTTTTAAGTCCTGGATTATTCGGTACTTGCTAAGCATCTTAGTCAACTGTGTCAACAGACCAAAACACAAACACAGTTTGCTTGTTTAAATGAAAATGTATTTTGTTATTATGCTGGCTGCACCGTTGTTATCAGTGAAATTGGTATTTTAACTTTTTTTCCTCACTCTCCAATGACACATCATGGTCATTTTATGTCTTAATATGATACACTTCTTTCATATATCGCCTTTAAACAAACTATGTTGTTCTTCTGAAAAATAGAAAAACATCTTGACCCTGCCAACACAGTATGAGGCAACATGTCAGAGTACAGGCACGTGGACCCCTAATTACCCGTGTGAACGTGAGTCCAACTCTAACCAATTTGATTTTACTAACAATTTCTCATTAAGTCTTGGAGTTTGTCTCATTTCCCTTTTCTGTGTCTTTCATACTTCCACATGTTCTCCCGTGTAGCTGTGGACTGCGGTCATCCTGTCATCCCTAATGATGGCATCCTTCAGCTGGTGGACTCAGACAACTTGCACACTCAGTATCAAGACAGGATCGAGTTTAACTGCAGCTCAAAGTACTACACACTGGAAGGAGATGGTGATGACGCTTTACTTTTTTAAATGTAGACGTACTTATATGGATGAGGAAATGTGTTATTTCATGTTTATATGGTATCAGGTTGTATACAGTATATAATAAGGGATGATTAGTATGATGTATGATTGATGTATATAAGTATTGAGTGAAAGAGAGGAAGGGAATTACTAAGGGTAAACGTATTCCTGCTCATTTTCTAACAATGTCTAATTACTGTTTTGTGTCCCTTTTTTGTCTTTTCTTTACATATTTAAATCCTCTATTACGCTTTCTTCAATCTTTCAGACTCATACACTTGCGGTGCGAGTGGTGAGTGGATATCAGCTGCTGGAGCATCAAAGATGCCCACATGCATTCCAGGTATGACTTCAAATGCATTTTTTTTTTCAACATCACTCATCGTAAGTTGGATGTGCTTCCTTTGGTGTTTCAAACGAGTGACTTTGTTTGTGTATTTCAGTGTGCGGGAAGCCTGAAACAGTCCAACCAAGTGCAGGCAGGATCATGGGAGGTGTCACTGCGAAGCTGGGAGAAATACCATGGGCACTTTTGATAAAAGAGCCAAATAGAGGAGGAGCATCACTAATTAACGATCGATGGGCTGTCACTGCAGCTCATGTCGTGGAAAATATAGGAGAAGCCTCTTTGCGGCTGTATGGTGGCGTGGTAGATGGAAGGCTGACATCAAATAGCTTGTCTGATGTAGTTGTCATGGACAGTGAGAAGATTATAATTCATCCCGGGTACATCAGAGGTACTGTTTCTCGCACCAATTTTAACCATGATATTGCACTTATCAGATTGGCTTCCAGGGTGAAGTTTGGGCCAAACCTCATCCCCATATGTCTGCCAGGGGTAAACTCAAGGTTAGAGGAAGGCGACCTAGGTACCATTTCAGGCTGGGGGAAAACAGATGTGCAGAATAACAAGTTTGTCACATCTCCCATGCTGAGATATGCTCATATCTCGGTCTATTCTGACCTGAACGAGTGTCAGAATACACCTTACAACGATAAGGCTGGCAGTCACATGAATTTCACTGCAAACATGTTCTGTGCTGGAGCACCGGGGAAGGACAGCTGTCTGCAAGACAGTGGAGGTGCATTTGTTTCACCTATGGTGTCAGCAGGAGAGGGGCCCTATTACATGACTGGCATTGTGTCATGGGGTGCTCCGTGTAAACTGAGGAATTACAAGGGTTATTATACCAAAGTTGAAAATTATGTAGACTGGATTAAGGAGACCATCGATGCGGTGGAAAACTCGTAGAATGGGGAAAGATACAGAGAAAATGCTTTGCTACAAATCCTGAGTCCATGTCAGGATTGATTTAGACTTTGCAACCATCAATGATTATGAAAATAAAGATTCTGTATTCACAAAATGACAATAACACTGATTTCATACTATATCCTGAGTGAAAACACTGCAGGGGCAAACGCACTTCGACCAAGATATACTTACACTACCAAAACATATAAACTGTGTCATTGGAACTATTGTCTGTCGTCAGCATCCTTTCAGTCATCTGTGTTTTAATGCATTTCCATTGCAGACCCTTGTTTTTCTTCTCCACTGGGCCAAGATGTTTTTGAGAGGGGCACCAAGGCTTTTTAAGTCCTGGATTATTCGGTACTTGCTAAACATCTTAGTCAACTGTGTCAACAGACCAAAACACAAACACAGTTTGCTTGTTTAAATGAAAATATATTTTGTTATTATGCTGGCTGCACCGTTGTTATCAGTGAAATTGGTATTTTAACTTTTTTTCCTCAATCTCCAATGACACATCATGGTCATTTTATGTCTTAATATGATACACTTCTTTCATATATCGCCTTTAAACAAACTATGTTCATCAATGATTATGAAAATAAAGATTTTGTATTCACAAAATGACAATAACACTGATTTCATACTTCACTTTTGCATTAAAGGGCATTTTGAAAAAACAACAAAACACCTGCAGAGTATGTGTTTTTTTTTAAATTATTATTCTTATCAAGATTCATTTAAAATCTTTCTCTCAGGGTCTCCATTCACTGAAATAGTCAACTGATGGGATAAATCATTGACAGACACAAGATGTGTCTTTGAGGATACACGAGTGACTCCCTCTGGTGGTGGAATCAGGGTAGTGAATGAATGAGCACAATTTGAGAAAGGGGCATGAAAATGTGAGAAAAGCTTAAATAAATCAGGACTGTTCTTTGTATTTTATTTCATTTTTATTTGAACTGTACTTTACTTCTGATCAGAAAAGAATTTTACCCAAATGATATCTTGTTTTTCTGTCTACAATTCAAAGTCAAGTTGATTTTGCCAAGACAAACAAGACACATTACTGGCATCAACGCAGTGTGTTGCTACACACATGAAACAACAAACTGGTTTTACATGAATGTTTCACCTGAATGTGAGACATTTGCTCCTTTAACAGCTGATCAGATTACTCAGAGAGACATTTAGAGATGGAGTGGACTTTCTGTATCATCCCGTGAGTTCATTTTTAACATTTGCAGACATTTTTATGTTTTAAAAAAACAATTTGTTATGAATTAATTTGTTGACTCCAAGATGTCTGGTGTATATCATCTTGTTTCGTATGATTAATATCTTATTTTATTGTGTTGTGTCATTTGTGTACCTCATTATTATTATCAATATTACTGGTTTTTAGTTTGAGTAAATGTCTCAAAATGCATTGACGCATTAATGTGGTGTGTGTTATGTTGTGTTATGTTGACTGCGTTTGTTCTACCCTGTTTGCTTCACCTTTGAACCAGCAGCTCAGATGACCACAAACTGATAAACAGATCAAACTCCTGTTTAGGTTTCTGTTAGGGTCAGTGTGTGAGTGCTGGCTGCTGCCCCGCTCTAAGCCTCTGATGTACGGTGAGGTCCAGTCTCCTGAGTATCCCCAGCCTTACCCTCCCAACCTGGAGCAGAGGTGGGACCTCAGTGTACCTGACGGCTACCAGATCCAACTGACCTTCACACACATGGACATCGAAGCTTCTGCGAGCTGCTACTACGACTTCCTCACAGTCAGCGCCACATTTTGTCTCAAGCAACGTTTCAATAAACAAGAATGTGGTAGTGTTTGATAGACACTGAAATTGGTCACTTTATCTTATTATTTACACACATATTGACATTTTCGATGTCTTCACATGTTTATACTATAGACCTGTGCCTTGATTTAAATGGCACTTTGCCTTAAAAACATAAGATATAGATCTGATGATATAAGGTTTAATAGTGTGAAAATACATCAAAGCCCAAAAGTGGTTTCTTCAAGACTAGGATCAGACACCACTGTATGTTTTCACAATAAATGCTCTTCATCCTGATGAGGATTTTAAATCTGCTGCACTCCCTTAGGTTCTCTATGGTGAAAGGGTCCTGGGAAGGTTTTGTGGCAATGAGAATTCTGCTGACGGCCACCATCCCGGCGACCAGCCCATCCTGTCTCCCGGCAACAGACTCACCCTCATCTTCAAGACGGATAACAGCAACCCAGAACGCCAGAACAATGTGGGCTTCTCTGCTTACTACCAGGCAATAGGTAACATTTCTCCTTCTGTCAACCTTACAGTCACTTCCTTTTTCTCACCACTGAATGGTTCCTTACTTATGAATAATGATCTCATCCCCAGACATAGACGAGTGTTCTGCTGCCACACCAGGAGATAGCTCAGGTCCACTCTGTGATCAGATCTGCCTAAATACCCTGGGCTCATTCCTCTGCACCTGTCACCATGGCTACAAACTTCACTCAGACCAGCGCACCTGTACATGTGTGTATTACACAAACATACATTTCCTCCATATGCAGTTTGTGTACTCATGCTAACCCTAACCCCTAACCCTGCCTGGAATCCCCACTTAACAAACATTTGAGCATTTGAAAATGATACTGAGAGAATAACACTTAAGGATCAGGCTGGGGTGGTCATGGTGAGTGGCATCTTACAGTAATGGTAGTCAGTGAGACACAGTATTGTATTTCTGACTATTAAGCAGACTATTAGACTCTTACTACAGATTTGTGTCTCCTAAAGTGTCACCATACTGTCAGCAGATTGAATGACAGAGTTGAGAGGATGAATAATAATACCTTTAGATGATGATGTATAAACATCATTGTGATTTCATTCCCTTCTCTTCTTTTACAGTATCCTGTGTTGGTGGTGTTTTTAATGAAGCAGAAGGAACCTTATTTAGTCCTGGATATCCAGTCTCCCCACCACATGCTATTTCCTGTCAGTACATCATTTCTTTACAACCTGGATTCATTGTCTCTCTCAACTTTTCGGACAACTTCCAAATCGAGAGTGTGGACACCGAGCAAGGGCCAGTCTGTCTCTATCACTGGCTGCAAGTAATAAGAATCAGATATGATACACTAGAGCTTCCCAAGTTCAGTGGTTTAATATGAAACAAGTCCCTCACCCAGATTTGCACATACTAAAAACAATACAGTACAACACTGAAGTAAAGTACCACTAAGTAATAATAATCAGTGAGCTCAATGTTGAGGAAAGATTTGGCTGAAAAGCCCGAAAAGTGATTACAAATACATGGTGTACAGACCAGACAACACTAATGCAAAAAAAAGAGAAAAATACTTTTTTTAATTTTTCCTTGAGAACAAGATTTTTTTCTATGCACCAACCTGAGGCCAACCTGCTTTACCTCCAAGGCCCACCAGAGGGCCATGGCCCACACTTTGGGAAGCACTGCCATATACATGATCTACATGTTAAACAGTACATAAAGCACTAATCTCTCTTCTTAAAAGGTGACCGTTCCAGACAGAGACCCTATGAAGCTTTGTGGTACAACGAGTCCAGGCGTGATAGTCACAAACTCCAACACCGTGACGCTGGACTACCACACTGATGACGACGGCCTGAGCAGAGGCTGGAGCCTGGAGTACAGCACACACAGTGAGACACACAACAACCACAGTAACAAGTAACAAGCCAATGAACACTTATACACTACACTGAGCCCTTTGCTCTGTAGCCATTTGGACAGATCACAGTAGGAAACGCACAGTAGGTGTAAATCGTCAAATGAGTGATGGCTGAGTTCCATTTAGCTCCCTCAGTTCCATGGTGCTTGCAGGTTCACTGCCACACTTACAGGACTTACAGGAACAGGACACAGCCATCGTTAGTGTGATCAGTAACACCTGTGCTGTTCCTGCTGAGTCATGTCAAAATGGCTGCTGAGTAAATGACCCATTGGAGGTTTTTCCAGGTAACAAGTGCCACTGGCGGAACATGTTGGCCACTGTCCTGTCTGATTAGTGATAGTTAATGAATCCCTTGTGTTGTATGCTTCTCTGTGGCACTTCAGGAGTGCGGTGTCCATTACCTGGCAGTATAGCAAAAGGGAGGGTCACACCCATCTTGGCTGCATATTTCTACAGAGACTACATCTACGTGCGCTGTGACCAAGGATACAAGCTGATGATGGTTAGATCAGACTTTTCTGTTTTTCTTATTCTCATTACACTGAGCAATCATATTTAAAAGTATAGTTCATAAATGGTTTCTAAAACACTTTTTTAAAACTTATTTGTTGAAATGCTCTTCATGTTCCATGGAGATTTAAGTAAATACACTTTATTTATATAGCACCTTTCACAGATATGGAATCACTAAGAGCTCCACAAGGCACAAGTAAAATACATACAATTCAGAAAGGGTACATTAAAAACTTTTTTATTTAGACTATTACAATAGTCCAGACACCTTGGTTCCAAACATAGGGCTGGACAGACAAAGACAGATGTGCTGTTTTATTAGGGGAATGACACTGTCAGGGGCAACAATTATAATTTCTGTTATTTGTAAGTAATTATCACTTAATCACTGGTTGATGTCGGAGAAGCAGTTAGTTAGTAAGTAATGTTGCCAGGCAACACGAGATCTAAACACTGAGTTGTGGAGCTGATAGACTTCATCAGTATAGTTTGAACTCATGTAGCAATGTATCAAACATTTATATGTTTGTGTTTCCGCACTTGCACTTACCTATATGACCAACAGAGGCCGACAGAGGCTTATTGCGTGAATGGGGTGAAGTCTTCCACCTCTGATTGCCTTGTTTACATTTAAAAGTCACACACTTCACTTTTAAGCCTTAGTATCACCAATGAATGTTGATATTTGACATTGTAAATGAAAATACTCATTACGGATTTCCCGTCATTGTTCCACTTTCAGGACGGTGAAGAGATTGAGAGTTTCTCGACCATGTGCCAAAGCAACGGACACTGGCACCTCCCTCTGCCAGAGTGTCACAGTATGTCATCTTTAATCTCAGAACAAAAACAAAATACATGTCTCAACACAACAAAAAACAACAACAACTTGGCCTTGTTTTATTTTTCTGCAGTCATTGATTGTGGAAAACCAGAATCCTTGCTGAATGGGAAGGTGGATTTCCTGTCCGGCTCTGACAATCAGTACCATTCTGTCGTTCAGTACAGCTGCAATGAACCGTTTTATGCTCCTCTGGGACATGAAAATGGTGAGATATTTACATGAGTCCATGACTGGAGGCTTGGAAACATGTTTACACATACACACATATAGAATGTTTCATAAAGTATTTTGAATGAAGATTACTATTACGTAAATGTTTAGTTGTGATCTAATACAAATGATGTGATGGTCCTCGTTTAGTACCTTCTTGTGTTTTTTTTAATATATTTGGTTCTGTTCTCACTGCTCATCAGTCAACTACACCTGTGATGCAGACAGGAAGTGGAGGTCCGACAATAATATTCATGTCCTACCAACTTGCCTACCAGGTATCACTTTTCAATTCAGAATAATAACCTAATATTGATACAAGAGGAGATTGTTTGAGTGTGTGTCAAACTTCCTTTCAGTCTTGTATAAAGTCCCTAAAATAAATACTTGTACTTGTAAAAGTATCTCACCAGAAAATGACTTTGGTAGAAGTTGAAGTCACTTTTTTTTATATATATATAATATTAAGTAAACGTCTTAAATTATATGACATTTATTGTAATTTTCTGATATAAACTGTACTTAAGTTTGTGAGGAGTTAGGATTGAGCCATGGTGGCTCAGTGGTAGGGCGAGTTATCTTTCAACTACAAGGTTGTGGGTTCAATTTCTGACTCTTATATCTGTCCTTGAGCAAGACACTTAACCCCATGTTGAAGTGTGTGAATAGGTGAAAGGTGTAGTGTAGTGCAGCTAATCAAGACCAGAAAAGCTCTATATAAATACAGATCATTACGAACTCTGAGGTTATTTGGTAATAACGAGTAAAAGATATTTAGAGGAAATGTAGTGGAGTAAAAGTAAAAGTTGCAAGAAATATAAATAACAAAGTAAAGTACAGATACGTGAATTTTAGACTTAAGTACAACACTGCTTCCTTTCATATGTGAACATCTCTGAATTCCATCCAGTTTGTGGTCGGCCAACTCGAAGCCTCTCATCCACCAGCTATCAGAGGATCATTGGAGGCAGTTCTGCTCCAGCGGACACCATCCCCTGGCAAGTGTTAGTGAATGTAAATGGACGAGGAGGAGGTATGGTGATCGCAGACCGCTGGATCATGACTGCAGCTCACGTCTTAACACGATATGGAGATCCACCACCAACTAGCTCTGTACAGGTAAGTGCACCAGTACTGTACATGTCCATACACAACATGTTTTGGATTGACATTCATCTCCACCTGTGTTGTTGATTTCCAGATTCACATGGGACGCACTGATATTCAAACCTTGCCGACCCCATTGTCTGTTGCCTCAATCCACATTCACCCAGGATACAACAACTCCGACGGCCTCAACTATAACAATGATATTGCTCTGATCAAACTACAAGAAGTGGTCACATTCAGGGCATCCATAATGCCCCTATGTTTGCCACCACAGGATGCTGCATATCACACTGGCACAATGGGGTAAGAAAAAACTATACTCTCTTTTTTAGGTTATAATACCATGTCAATTATTATTTATTTTTTTACTTGATCTGCTCTTGGTTTTGTGGAGAGTCTTTTTCACCATATGTGTTCATTGTGTGTCTTTTTTAGAATGGTGTCAGGCTTTGGTATTACAGATGAAGGCAACAAACGGATTTTAACAAATATGCTGAAATATGTGCACATCCCTGTGGTGGATCAGCAGGTGTGCAGTCAAACATTTGCTAAGATGAAGCAGCAAGGCAATAATCTAATACCACATCTGACAGATAACATGTTTTGTGCTGGAGTTCCTGAAGGTAAGAAGGACTCTTGCCAAGGTGACAGTGGAAGTGCCTACGCCATCGAGGAAAACAGTCAGTTCTGGGCTGCAGGCATTGTCAGCTGGGGGGTCGAGTGTGGAAAGAAGGGAAAATATGGGGTTTATACCAAAGTTGCAAACTATGTGGACTGGGTCCAAAAAACCATGCAGGAGAACTGAGCAATTAGTTACAACCTGATGAGAGAATGATGAAAATAAAATGTGACAAAGTGGAATAAATTCAAATGCAGTATCTTGTCTGTAGTGCACTCCTTCACTTTAAAGCCAAACTGCATACAGTGCAGACGACGTGCCTGTACTACTACCATGTTATTAGCTGTTCAATAACAACATTTTCAACATCTGCCATCATCACAACACTTTACTATGGAATTTTATATACAATATATCACATGGGGAAAAAAATAATGCATACCCAAGTCATAATTATGAGGAAGTCATAATTTTGGGATAATATGAGATGCTATCATAAAAATGAGATACTATTTCTGAATTGTGACTTAGCATCTCATAATTATGCAACAATATCTCATTATTGTGAGAATGTCTCATAATTATGACTGAGTTAGTTTGGTGTGTAGTATATTTGTTTTATTAATGGTTTAATTATTACAACTGTATTACTATTTCGGTGACTCCTGTGGTTCTCCAAACATAACCTTAACTGTAAAGTGCTGCCTGATTGGTTCGCTTTAATATTTTCAGTGTTTCCATCGTGACTGATGACGCGGCTCATGCTGCTCTGTGATTGGACGATCCCGCTTCTCACTTTCACTTTTACTCTTCCGCTGCTGCGTGTGTTCCCCGCATGCACGCACGCACGCACACACACGCACACATTGGTGAACATATCAGCTCTTCTACTTCACAAGTTTGTCTCTTAGCTTCGACTTTATATTTATCAGAGTGCGCCTGCTGTTCATCAGGAGAAAGAAAGACTAAACAGTTTTGGCGCAGTCTGTTGTTTTCGCTGCAGCTGAGATAGAATCAAAAGCGAAAGTGCTGCGTTTGTGTTCACTTTATTTATTTTTGTAATGTTCCTCGAGCTGAAACCTTACAAAGAACAACGGAATCAGACTTCATGATGATGATTGAAGTCATTTTGTTTGGATTCTTCCAGACGTGCGCTTGTGGTAAGAATATGAGTAAATAAAGTCTCAGATCAGTGATGAATGTTTTAAGGAAATGTGGCTTGCCAATTTCCTATAAAACAAAGTCATCTGCATTACTTACCTGTACATTCATCAAAAAAACCTTTCTAATACACCTTCTAGTAATTAATCTTGTAAAACATGTGATTTTTGTCTGAAGTCCATGTATAATCTATAGATTATGATTACTAAATTAAGATAGATGGATCGATAGATAAATACTTTATTCATCTCAGAGAGAAATTCACAAGCATCAGCTATATTGATATTCCAGCAAGTATATAAGCAATAATAAAGAAGTAATGACATGATGCTTCTGGGAGGATTCTAAAATGGAAACTAAAATGGTAGCAATGTTAGAAGAATGGTTGATTAGTATTTAAAATGGCACAAAACTAAGAATATATATATATATATATATATATATATATACATACATATATTATAATATGTTTATTATAGTATATACATACAATTAAAGAGACCCACAAATTAACTATATTAAATGATACTATTACATTATCATTAAATATTAAAGTAGAAATAAAAATATAACACTACAATAAAAGTCAAATAACTCCCAAAATACAGTATGAAATAAAATCATCATATACTTGAAGAATCTGAAACAAGTAAAAATGGTTTAAGAACAAAGTATGTGTCTGAAAATATATGTAAATGTGCTAAAGACTCACCATTATGCACAAACAATAACATAATTAAATGCTCTAGGGGCCCTCTGGTGAACACGGAGCCCTAAGCAGGCGTTCAGTTTACTAATGCCATGGGCCGACTCTGTGATAATCCATGGCTTTGAGTGTTTCTTTAATAGAAGGTCCCTGATGTCATCTTTAAAGGTGCAGTATGTAACATTGTCATTGTTGTTTACATTTAATATAACCCCCATCAATATGTTTAACTGGTTAAACCTTTATGGCGCATTTCCAGTGGCTCTACTCGCCTTGCCTTGCCTCGCCACGGCATGGTTTAAGTAGTGTTTCCACTAGCCTAGTACCTGGTACCAGGTACTATTTTTAGTACCTGCTCGGATGAGGTTCCAAGCAGGCTTAAGCGAGCTTAAGTAGGTACTATGCAATGATTGGTCAGACTGCCGGCCGCTGACTGGCCAGAGTCCTGTCACAGGAAGAGATCTCCCACACAGAAATCAAGCCGAACAGCGCCGAACTGTAGATCACTTAAAACTTCTTAACAACCCTAACAATGTGGGTTAAACTACCAGGGAAACCTCTATATTTACGTTAAATAGGTACTTTTTTGTAGTGGAGATGCAACCTAATCGTGCCGTGGCGAGGCGAGGCGAGTAGAGCTAGTGGAAATTTCGCCTCTCTGGGCGAGGCCTTGCTTTACGAAAAGGCTGCTATTTCGTGCCGAAAGTGAAGACACAAAAAAAGTAAAGCATCCTTTCAGTTCTGCGATGGCCACTGTAGTTCCCTGATGCACTTGGGAAAGGGAGGGGCAAATGGAGGAATCCTCCTTTTGTTGCAATCTCAATCTTTACATTTTATGAACCAAACAACTAATCAATAAATAAGCAAAGATCGACAAATCACTAGGTAATCGAAAAGGCAACTGTGTTCAATTATGAAACTATGATAAAATTAAAAAATATGGAATGCATATGTTAAAAACAATTATGTAAAAATGGATAACTTATATAATAGTCATGGTTAAATTACAGGAGTGTTTAATTTGTCCAATAGGCAGTTATGAAGATGAAATGAGTGTGTGTGTTTTTTTAAGACATCTCTAGAATAAATCTTTATCTATCCTCCCCTTTGTTTCTCAGCTGCTGGAGTCGCAGATGTGGTACTGTCGTGCAACCTGGTGGAGGAGGGAGCTGGAATGGGAAGAATGGGACCAGCCTTTGCACGATCTCCAGCTACTCTTGTCTTTCGCGATGTGGCAGTGACCCTCGACGAATCGCTGGAAGCACTCACTCCGTTTGTCCCACCCTCAGTCCCTGATCCAGACCACATCCTGTTCGAGGCCAAAGGTCCCCCCCCCACCCCACCCACCTTCTTCACAAGTAATATTGGTTGAGATATGAAGACAAACTGTGTTGAACCTCTCGTTTCCTCTGCAGCAGTGTCATCAGTTGAGATCCCCCATATAGAGGTGTTACTCCATGCTGACTGCAATGATCAGGAAGTGATGTGTGAAATAAGCCATTACACTCCGCATGGATCAGAGGGAAGTTCCTCTCCAGCCTACTTCATGGTGTCACTTGATGTTGAAGGAGTTCAGTTCAGCACTTCACTGATTCTGCAGACCTTGGTGATAGAGAAGAACCACACGACGCTGGTGCAACCCAAGCTGGGTCTTCCACTCAGCCAGGCAGGCACACTGCTGACTGAGGGTGAGCTGCACTGCATATATATAACTATTTTTTATTATTGTTTTAGCCTTAGAATAAGCTTGTTTTATTTACTTTAAGTAAGGGCATTGTTTTGTGCAGGCCACCATCGTTTGTTGCATCGTTTGTTGCTCGGAGATTGGCTCAGTCCTCCTAAACAAGAAACATAAAATAAAAAAAGGAAAAAAAAAAGTGTTTACATCCTTTCTGGTATGCAAAGGCCACTATAGTTCCCTGAAGCACATGGTGAGAGAGGAGAGCTCAGTTTGTTGCAGTCTGCTTACTTCCTTACACTTTGATGCTTTAATATATTACATACATGAATCATTTCACTGAATCTTTTCAATTCCTAGCTTTTTATTTGGCGGTCAATAAGATTCTTCATCACAGTGTCCCTGCTGCTGTTTTTTTTCCCGTCCTCCAGTGATATTCATGGTGTTTTCCCACATTACGTCTGTATCTGCGCCGCTGAGAGGCGACGTCCTCCTCCACTGTGGTTTCAAGCAGCATGAAACACTGTTAATGCAGGAAGTGAGCATTGAATGGCGACTGCAGCACAGAGGGAAGGGGCGAAGGATGCTTGAAATGAGGACAGGGATGGATAATGCAGATGGAAACACAGTGGGTAAGTGCTGTAGTTCAAAAAGGACCAGTCAGTGGTCAAGACGTCTCACATTCACTGAACATGCATGTGGGTTGAACCTGGTATATGATGGTTTCATCAGTTATGTCAACCTGTGTCTCATTCTGTTTTCAGTGTATTCAGACAGGAGAGACTTGAGAATGGATGCCACCCAGGTTGTTAGTGAGGGTAATGTCTCTGTGACTCTGAACAAGCTGAAGGTTTCTGATGAGGGAACGTACATCTGCACCGTCAGTATAGGCCGTTTCCACGCACAGCAAGTCATTAAACTCCATGTTCATCGTAAGTGGTACAATAATCTGATCTCTCGAACCCAGAGTATCTACAACGGGGGGACTTTGAAAACAATCCTCTGTTTGTCATCATTTTTCAGAACCACCCAGCGTCTCACTCTCAGAGGAGAAGCTGGTTTTGAAGACAGAGTCCCCGCAGACACTGAGCTGTCACTGCAGTAAATACTATCCCCTGGATGCTCAGGTCTGTAACTATGTATTTAGATGAAGCCTTATACTGTATATTATCCCTTTTTACCATCACCAACATGAAAGAAAGACATAAAATCAATGTAAACTTCAGTTTATAACGTTCTCATGGCATTTGAAGTCCTTAATGGATTATAAACGTAGAGACAACAAACATTTAAAATCTACCTGATGATGGTCTTTGGGTAGTAATAGTGCATTTTGGCAGGATTTTGGCTTTATTGTTCAATAATAAGAGAAATCAACAGAATGACCGGGCTCTGTTTAGTCTCACAACTCTGCTGCTACGGGAAGGAAGCTTTGACCAGTAATCACAATATGTCAGTGTTTTAGAGATAGAGAGATTGTCTCGGGTCATCAGTTGTGTCTGCGCTCTTCTGATGAGATGAGTCCAGTGAGTAATAACCCGTGGACAGCTGGTATTGTCCAGTAGGAGCCAGGGTGCAGGTGACACTTCTGAGCTTCAGTTGCAAATGTCAGCATGGCACTGGTCAAGTGGTGATTCTGGAGGCTTTATAATGGGACTGCAGATTGTTATGGGTGACGTCACCACGTCACTGGTGATTATTTGTTTTTGGCCAGAAATAGAATAAGCATTTGTTCATCCCTATATATTTTACATATAGAAATCACACAGTAAATGAGCTCTGAGCATACGTCCTCATTTACAGATTGATTTACAATCTGACTAAGGCGACAATATTTGATTGAGTTACTAATCCTAACTGTGTAGAGTTTGCATGTCCGTGTGTGTTTTCTCCAGGTTCTGTGGTTTCCTCCCACAGTCCAAAAACATGTGGAGGTTAATTGGACTCTTCAAATTGACTGTAGGTGTGAATGTAATAGTGAGTGGTTGTTTGTCTCTGTGTGTTTGTCCTGCAGTGGATTGTGGAGGATGAAGCCGTAGACACAGAGTGATCTTAACTGTCTGTGGCTCATAACTGTCTGTTTCCTTCTGCCCTACAGATGGAATGGTTTTATCTCTCTCCTACCGCTACAGAGCACGTCGTCTTTCCGAATCAGGGCTCTCTTTCCAGCCATCGACAGCATGCTGATGGGACATTCTCCCTGTCGTCCCACCTTGCTGTGCCCCCCACTGTCTCCCCAGGCACCAAAATCATTTGCATGGTGTCTCACCCAGCCCTGGACACTCCGCTCTCTGTGAGCGTGGTGGTACAAAGTCCACAACCAGGTAATTATGTTTGCTGTCTTTATAGGGAACAGTTTGGCATTTGTGGTAAGGTGAGGTTTAACTTTATTGTCCACAATGAGGAATTTTATCTGTGGCTCCACATAATAACACAACACACACTACAAATACAAATGACTATTCAAAAAGAAGGACAGCAAAACCTGAAGTGCTTGGAATTCAGTTATGAACAATAAAACACAGGCTCCGTAATTTAATGATTTAACTGCACTGCGATTTCTTGTAGATATGTTTTATTTACTTTTTTTTTGTGAATCATGGAAGTCTAAAACTCCTAACTGAAGGAAAACCAAAAGTCTTCTGTTTAATTCTCACCATACTTGTCACTTTGCTGCGTCTGTGGTTTCCGTAGGATTTGGCTTGCAGTATTGACCATGTGAAGCCCAGAAATACACACAAATTCATATCTGTACAAAAACTGAGGCGTTAAAAAGAAAAGTAAAGTCTTCATACTAAGCTAAGCCAAACAGCTGCAGTTTAAACAGCACAGATGTAAACAGGGGTGATTTTGTGAAGAATAAATATTGTTATGCTGCAGAGAGTCTTAGTGTATGTCAACATTTAGAAATCGCTAAATATAAATATGCTAAATTTGAGCAAATTGTAATACACAGTGGATTTGTTGACGTTTTCATGTTGAAATGTGGCTGATTTGCAGTACATTTACAGTCTTGAGCCTGATGTTAACGCCCGTCTTTCTCTCTGCAGATTCCTATCAGTGGATTCTGGGTTTCCTCATCATCACTGTCATTTTCTTCTACCAGGTTATGAAATAAGTCAAAAACGTTTTTCTACGGTAGATTATCCCGACTTCAACTTGACCTCTTCCTTTGTGTCATTTGTGAGTCTTTAAGTTATTCGTCAGTTTTTACAATAAGTAAATACTGTAATAAATGTAATTCTGTTCAATCTTTCTATTTGGGAGAAGACACTGTAGATAGTTGTATTTTAATATCTAGCTGTGTTGTGTACATTTGTCTAATGTACAGCATTTGTTGTGTAGAAAATAACCATGTTCATACGGGTTCAATAAAGAAAAAAAAAGGAAACAACGACGGATCATCAGTTTTATTGATGATTTCTTTATTGGCATCAGCAAAAGTGGTAAGCATGCATTTATTTTTCGCAATTCCACTTGCATTTCTTACTGCATTTTCAAGTTGTAAATCTCACATTTTCATATCTGATGTGTCAATTATCTGGTGATATTGTAAAATATCACCAGATAATTTTGTAAAACTGCTACAATCATACATAAATGCATAAGTTTCTTCATATTTTCACAATCGTATCCACTCTCCAAATCAGTCTAAAAAGAGAGAAAATAAATTGCTTTTCTTTTCTCCAACAACTCCCTAAAAACCTGAAAGAATTTATAAACACATTCAGGAGCATAGTCTGACAGATGTGCACTATAGTTGTACTTGTACAATACTACATGTTTTTAACAGGTCACAATAGTAGTAGATGATTTCAGTCTCTGAATATTGTTTTGTTTTTCTTAAAGCAAGTAAATTTAAGTCTTGGCAAACTCTTCAGCATCATTGCATTGCATAAGCAGTAATTATCAGATCTGAAAATACATACATAGGTCCATAATACCACTAACGAAAGAAAATGTACAGTCGGCAGTTAGATTCAGAGATGGCAGATACACAGGTCACACAAAAAGGTCAAACTATGGACACCGTTTGCCATGCAAGTTAGAAACAAACGCCTCATTTAGGCCGTGACAGGACTGAAGGTGAGTCTGTTGTCATGTGATCGGGCTGAGGGAATGAATGGCTCCGATTTTTCTTCTTATCATTTTTTTTTAGATCAAGTCGACTTAAACCACAATCAATCAAAGACTTTTTCAGCAGGACTCTTGAATCAAGTGGACATTTGTACCTGTTTGAAATGTGACACGACACACTCATCTGTCTATGGCTTTGACTCGCTGGAAGTCAGAGTTGAGAGACCTTCCTCTGGGCCGGAGCGGTCAGTTCATGTGTACAGTGGATTGTCTGTAAGTGGCTGCTCGTCTGTTCACCTTGCTGCTACTGACCATACCACCTCCTGCGGTACGAAACCCCCGGTACAAAATCAACCATCACCAAGGAACTACTTTGTCAATAACTTCTTATCAGTCGAGAAATATTTCACTCATTTAGACAGAAAAAAATGGTTCTATGCTTTTAGTATCGTTCCCTGAATTCTTCCTTTTTTTAAAAAAAAGAAAAAGAAAAAACTACTATTCTTACACAGTCACTTCATCTACTTCACTTATACTAAACACTGGAGAAATAAGAAGCTACGCAAGAGAAAATGTTAGGCAGCAAAGTAAATGAAACTCACTAATAAAAGCCCTAATCCGCTAAACTTGGAAAAAGCTATATGCTACTGTGTTTTTGGATCACAAATACTTAGGCTTACAACAAAGTTGAGCATAATCTTAATCTAACATGACCTTGTGTTAATAAGCAGAAATGATGGCAGCAGTGGTGAGACAGAGTGTGTTAGTTTTGTCTTGTCAGTATCAATTTACAAATGCAGGACTTTCAAAAACATTAATATGAACAAGCTTTGGTGTATCGGGTGTAGAAAGGACTGGTTCAATCTCGCTGCACACGTTCACCCTCTGTACGTTGAACATTTTCCCCCAAAGCTCCGTTAATTGGGCTTCGCCCCACATGTTCCCGTCACAAGGATTCTCTCTCTCTCTCTCCCTCGTTCCCTTTCTTCCTCACCCTTCTCTCTGCCTACTGCGACCTTCAATAACACATGAGGTGCAGAGGCAGGAGAGAGTGAGTGTGACTTCACGTCAAACCAGTGGAAGAAAGCAAAAACAAGGGAGGGGAAAGACGGACAAAGAAAGCAGAGACACCTACAAACACTGGAGTCATGTTTAAGTGCAAGATGGTTTGATGGAAGACTGTGAAAAGAGGGAGGAGAGGACAGATAAAAGGGGGAGGAGTTGCATTCTTCTTTTCCCTCTTCCCTCTTGTATCATTCTTAAGTCCATACCCATCTAAACGGATGGGCTGAGTTCAGTAGAAGAAGTATACTGTGGATGAAGAAGAGAGGAAGTCTAAGATTAGGTCACTTAAAACTAAACAGAAAACTCTCACTGATATTGTATTTACAGGTTTCAACAATAGTTAACTCGGTCACGAGAAGTCATGAATAATTAAGAATCAGAGCAGAAGAGGGCAAGACAGATGTGGCCATGTTTGAGAAGAAATTAAAACATATCACGCTGCTTTATACCTGCTGGCATCCAACATAAGATAACAACAATCTATGCACTTTCATTTAAATAGCTGGTGTGTTTTCTAAATGTAAAATGGCAAATGTGGAGGAAAGCCAATGTGTAATAATGATACGGTGAGATTATAAATAAGTGTATATTTTTGTAAAAACTCATCTCTCTCTCGCTCTCAACCATTCATCCATCCATTTTCTACTTCACACAAGGGTCACAGGTGGAGCTGGAGCCAAACCCAGCTGATAAAGGCTGAGACTTTAAACCAATATGATTACATTTATAAATGTACATGTAATCATTAAGATAAAATGTAATGATAATTCCCCCTTTAAAATAATGTTAAATGAAGTCATATGTTCATAAACACATGCACTTCTCTCAGTCAGCCAACAAGATGACAGAAGTGTATCCACTACTCACAGAATATTATTCCAACCACAATGACTCCAATGATGCCCATCATGATCATCATCTGAAAGAAGACAAAGACACTATAATGGAACATCTATTTACAATAACTTCATGTGATTACAGAACTAAATAGGACACCGGAGAGTCTTGTTCTGCTTATTTCTAAGTCTCTAGTTTGAACTCTACAGTGAATCTGTATCATAGCACTTTTACTCTTAATATGAATCCTATGTTGCAGGTAATTCACATTATACACACAACAGTAGATACTAACAGACATAATGTGAATACATGATGACTTTATTTGTCTGTTTAATGGACCCTCACTAATGTAGCTACCTTGCAGTTCTTCCACCAGTACTTGTTCTTTAGCTTTGCTGCACAGCTCTCAAACTGAGAGGCTCCGGCTTGGAGAGCGTCCGCTCTGTCATCCAACTCTGAGAGCTTCTGGTCCCTTTCCAAAACCTTGTCCACGTTCACCCGCATGATGTCCACCACCTAGCCCACAGTGACGAGGATGAGAAAGCATTTGGGAGTGGTGTGGTGGGGAGATGACAGGAACAATAACACAGTTACGGAGTTTCTGAAGATAGTGTGCTGTAAATTACAAGCATGAATAAATAAGTAGTCTAAGTCCATTTGCAGTTTATAGCAGAGGCTGGTAAGAAAAAACACACAAGAACAGCTCTGACGTACAGTACTTTACATTTGGTTTGGCCCTTTGTATTTGATGATGAGATTCTCTATCTTAGTCTGGTCTGGTTCAGCTCACCTCCTCGACTTGGGCCTGAGTCTGCTGTAGCCTGCGGTTGCTGGAGGTGTTGGGTGGGCCTGGAGGTGGGCCAGCTGGGGCTCCATCTGCACCAGGGGCTCCAGGAGCACCAGGGGCTCCAGCTGGGGCAGCAGCATCTGGGGCAGACCTGAGACGAAGCACGTGAAGGAGCAGGAGGAATGAAATATAATAATAATATACAGTTCACTAAGCTGATAACTAATAAGGCAGGTAGATAAGGTGAAAAGGTTTTGTGTCAATCTTCTGAAGGAGAACATGGATTCAGTTTGATGCAGCAAAAAAAGATGAAAAGAGAAAAACTGCATATGTAGAAGAGAGATGTAGATGTAGAGCGAGGAATGGGGGAAATAAAAGAGAGAGAAAAGATGAGCAGGTGAGAGAAGAGGGTAAGAATCTAAAATGAGATTTAAAGGAAAGGGGATAAAATCTAGGACACAAGATGGAAAGCGAGGAATGGAAAGGACATATTTGGCTTAAGAGAAAGAATCCAGACATTTTAGGGGAGAAAAAAAGAGAGGAGAGAATATTATATGATGGATTGTACAGTGATAGCGAGAGAGAAGTTGAGGATGGAAAGTGATTTGCAGTAAAAGAGGAAAGGGTTAAACCAGCAGAGGGAAGAGGAACATGTAGAGAACAGGGGACAAAAAGCTGAGCAGCTCAGGAGCAGCACTGACTCAGCTGCAGGTCAGTTTCATACAAATCACTCTGTCAGTCCTGGAGGCCAAGAAATATACATTTACAGATGATGAACCAAAGAGTCTGAGTCTCATCAGTGACATGAATGTTTCTCGTCATCAAGCAGCCTAGAAACTAATCCATAATAACCTCATGGATTATAACACCATATTTGACAGGTTTTAAAAAGAAATAAATACTGCAACTATTTTAAAACAGCAGAAAAGTGCGCACAACAGAAACAGGTCAAATGACACAGGGCCAAGATAATACAAAGAAAGAATACACGTAAAAATCACAATTAAGAGAAAACATTAAAGAGGAAATACTGTGTTTAACACGGTCTGAACATTCACGAGTGAAATCAGCCAACTCTACAATACATTATTTAGTGAAGATGTGACTGGAAAATTTCACTTGCGTCAGCAAAATCACTCAAGCGGAGAGAAACCAGTTCAGTTTGACTGAAAACATAAAACAAGCAAATCAACATTAGTTTATAAACGCGTGCGTGTGCAGCATCCAGGTTATAGATGCTGCGTTTGTTATTGTGTGGAAGGTAAAGGGGGGAAAAGCGCAGCAGAAAAGCCGCATTAATACTCACATCTTCTATGCAGCTGTTAGAAGTGACGCACGGCAGCGGAGGGAGGGAGG
This sequence comes from Solea senegalensis, assembly GCF_019176455.1. Lineage (NCBI taxonomy): Eukaryota > Metazoa > Chordata > Actinopteri > Pleuronectiformes > Soleidae > Solea > Solea senegalensis. The sequence continues at coordinate 21,843,915 of NC_058029.1, forward strand.
AGAGGAAGCGAGGGAGGGAGGGTCTGAAGTACCACCACGACAGGAAAAAAAGAGATGAAAGATCACAGAGGGGAGGAAAGAGACTGGGTTTGTGGGCAGTGGTTCCAAACAAAGTCCAGGCTTTGATGAAAAAAGAAAAATGGAGGTTGTTGTTGGCGCAGTGGAGCAGAGCGGATTCTCTGTGGCCAAGTGCCGCAATACTGTGCGGACGAGTGAGCCGGAGGAGCTGGAGGAGGACGAGGAAAGTCACTAATCCACTTCAGGTTCCTGCAGCTCGATGCTCCTGGTGATGCTGATGATGGTGGTGATGATGCGTCCTCACAGACACGCGGCTGCCTCAGTCACAAGCTTCTGAAGCTGCTGGGAAAACTGCGTGAAATTTTTTTTTAAAAGAGGAGAGTGAATGAAAAAAGTCCAGTCATGAAATTCAGCTGATTTCTTTAACCCCCTCCTCCTCTTTCTCTCTCTCTCTCTCTCTCTCTGTGCGCGTTCCGTCCGCGCAAAGTGTTGTGGGTCTGTAGGCTACTGCAATAATGCGTCTCTGCTCCTGCTTCCTCCACTTGGACTCGTATCGACAGTGCGGTACCCCCTCCTCCCCCCTCCCCTCCCTCCCTCTCTCGCTCTCCTCACACTTCGCAGTACTGCAGCTCTCAGAGTAGATGGGGCGGCAGGACGACACTGCGGTACAGTGCATGATGCCTATACAGTGTTGACTCGACTGTTTCCTCCCTGGCCTGGGATTCTCCCAGCCCCTCCTCCTCCTCCTCCTGCTCCTGCTCATCCTGGATCACATCTCTCTGTTTCATTTCTGCTGCTGCCCTTGAATCTATACATTTTCCATTTTGATTTTCACCATCTGTACACAGTATTTCAGAGAAGTGACAGGAGACACAGTGGTCATTGGGGACTGGTGCACAAGTCTCGGGACAAAAACAAAGGACACATGTGGACACCACAGTCTGCACGTACTGAGTTGCTGTTTTCACATCCACTGAAATGTAGACCAGTGTTGGTTAAACCAACATAAGACACTGAAAAACAAGATCTCGATTTCACCCCAACTTAACAGTAACACAGACCCTTTGCTGCTTTAGAAAAATAAATTAAAAAACTGATCTCAGATCCAGATCACCAAAAAACTGGCCAATTGAGAAAAAAAACATTTCTTCAATTGGCCATAACCTATGTCAAAACATGTATAAAAAAACCTCTTGGCATAATATAAATATGAGCCACAAAATAATAGTTTTTTCTATGTTAATTCAATATCTCACAACCCCTGTGACACATAATATATATATATATATATGTACTTTCCCAACAGTTTAAGACAGTGACGTTATATAAAAACGTTCCTCTCTTGTTTCAATCCAACACTGCCCCTGTGCATACAGTGAGGTCAAAATACACAAGATGTACACTTTGTTTGGTTTTATAGTTCAGTTTATAGAGTCTTTCGGCCAAACTCAGGCAAGGATCTTTTATATTTTAGTATCAACGATTAACAAAAATGACAGTGTTCACTCTTACAAAAAATCTTCGACTTTGGTTAAAAAACAAACTAACAAGGCTTCTTTTCAAATCTGTTTTAATAAAGTATTTTCAGGCTTTTATATCATGTCATTTGTTTGTCAAGACAATCATTATCGTGAGTCCATAGTAGGTTCAAAGACAACCAATAAATGTTTGAAAAATAAACAGTAAATAACAAAAAACCTTCAATATACATTGAGAAGAGGAATAAACAAAGCTAAGACTTAAACAGTCTTTAGTTTTAGCGATGTTTGCCAGTGCGATTGAAGCGTCTGTAGAGGAAATTGATCCTCTTCTCCAAGTTGTGTCTGTCCAGAGTCATCATTCTTTCTCCCACCAACTTCCTCTTCCGAATTAGTCGCTGCAGTTCATTACCTCTGAAACCCTTCAACCAGCAGGGGGCCTTGATAATGTCTTTGGGGTGAGCTTTAAAATCTCCTGCAGGCACAAAAATAAGAGTATCACTTTATGGACAGTCTTAGACTTAGCGCGAGTTAGAGAGAGGGGAAGGAAATAAAAGGATGGGGACGGTGCAGTTGTAAGGACGCTGAGAATAGATCTAGGTATTTAAAATTATAATTGCAGTTGTTACAGTTCTGGTAAGACTATACACACTGATTATAGTCTTGTTTTGTATTCTTGTTTAGTCAAAACAAGAACTAACACAAACTTTTATGTCTTTTGTTCTTCATATCATATAACCACTTCCACAGCTTAATCCTTAGTTGCAGACTATATACCAAACAGTTTTAATTATTGGGCTGGGATGGCCAGTTTAACTTGATAAGGAGAGATTTTCCATCTCTAATGAAGTGAATCATGTTCAGGACACTTGCCTAATATGCCTATGTTGTCATAAACTCCATACATGCTCCTCTTCTCAGTCCACCTGTCCACAACCTTAGGCTGAGGGATGGCATGCATCCGGATGCGGCAGCATGAACCTGCAAACAACACAATGTTTCAAGTCAGAATTAATAAAACAATAAATGGACATTTAAAAACAATGCCAAGATTTTTACATAAGCAAACACAGAACACTGAAGTAAACAAATTACATTTAAACAAGGTTTGCCTATAATTAATCATAATATAAACCATGATTTCTACATTGACCAAAATAACTGAAATTAACATTTTGGCCATAACTAAGAAGCTCCATGTTGTATTTACAAATAAACAACATACTGTATATTGAGACACCAGATGTTTTATCCTTTCCCCAGAGCATATATCTGCCGGTGCTTCCCAAACTTTTAAGTACCACCTAAGAAAATATGGAGCCAACATTTAAATACAGAGGTGTAAATAGGCTGAGCAAAGACAGCTACAGATTTCACGGGAGGCAGATTTAATAAGATAATTTGCACTCTCATCATCCTACTCTTACTTAGACACTGGTATAGTGAGATTAGATTATGATGGAGTGAGAGATTAGGGGACTAATTATTATTCTTTAATTTATCATTTGTTTCATTTTCTACACACTCAACATGTATCAGCTCCACTCAGATCACATACCCTGGTACCACCAGAGGAAGCTCAGCTTGAGAACCAAAGACATATGCTATGAATTTTATAAACATAGCAAACGTTCTCGGGCCTGCAATACCTCTAAGGTTCACCGGGAGGCAACGTCCCACACTTTCTGATGGTTTGATTTAAGCCGTACATCGAGCAAAAGAATACATTTGAGTACAAGTTGCTTCTCAAATGCATCGAATTCCTGTTAATATTTGTGTCCTTCGTTAAATTTAATAACATTTACCACTTGAACTGGAAACAAAGGTAACATTTTAGAGGACGAGCCAAAGGAACAGCCGCTTTTATTTCTTCCACCACTGATCTGAAGCATGCACTCACTGCTCAAACACTGATGAAATGAAGGAGTGTGTTGTTGTTGTTGTTGTTGTTTGAGTGCTCACCAGTGGACACAGTCCTCGCTGACTGCAGCAGGCTCGCAGCACTCCGACAGAAGGACGCTCCAGCTCTCAGCAAACCTCCCACGAGTGACATGTCCGACGCCCTCTACGATAAAAACGTCCGTAGAACAGTTAACTGTATTCTCATACGTATAACATTACCTTTGCGACTGTAAGTGATGGTGTTTAAAGCGTTTGATAGTCAGCTTTTACTCTTTAACTCCTCCACACTGACCCTTAGCTTTAGCATTATTTAGCACATGATGTTAAGAGTATAAGTATAATAACAAATACCTGTTTACACGTCAGTCAACAACCTCGCGACAATGTTGCCTCTTTGTTATGATAACAGCATATACATAAGTATAACCTCACACAAACATAGAACGTTTTAAAACTACGTTTACTGAGGCTGCGACATGCTACCAGTGGCCGCGTCCATCTTGTGGTGTGTCCCACAATGCACAGCGTCATCGGTACCGAATTGTGCAAGTAGGTCCAGCAGAGGGCGCCAGCTGCGCTGAAGCAGCAGACTGCGTGTGCGCCTGCTGGTGGCCCGGCCAGTGTTACTACCAGAAACAATGAGGAAAATAACAACTGGACAAACATTTTTCACTGTCCTACATAAATTCCTACAATAGTGTTGACCATGAATGCAGCACTCTGTGTATCCTCATAGGATTGATAGCATTGACAGAGCTGTTATTATAAATGCTCTTTGTGTGGATCATATGTGACAAATGTTGATTTCATTTCAAAGAGCTGCTGTTGCTAATATTATGCTCATAATCTCATTTATTGTTTTAATTGCAAAGAGAAACTATTGTGAAAGCTACTACTGTGCACCTTTTTTTTGGTCAGGACAGACTGACCAAAATAGTTTTATTTCAAAGTGGAAAAACAGTACTCCAGATTCTGTTCAGGTGTAGCACTTTTTGATGTGCTTTACATGCATGTGCGCTGGTTTTAAATTTGTCATCACCTGCGGTTTGCTGGCTGCGGAAAATATCAGGCCTAGCTACATTTCCCGGTTTGAAAATGTGGTCCAACTAAATTTGTAAATGAACTGAAGTGCTTTAGAGTCTTCAAAACACAGAAAAAAGGGACATTCTACTGCTTTTTAGACCACACTAGACCACACTTGTCAGACCTGGACTGGATAATCCCAGAGGGGCTGTAGATCTTCAAAACTAAGCAGGTACCAGTTTTTAAATATCTGGGAACACAAATTGACTCATCTACAAAAAACCTTTATTCCCTTTGCAATAACCACCCTGACAAAATCAAATATCACACTGCACATGATTTTACCTGTTGCTGTTCTTTTCAACCATGTTTCCATGTTTCCTTCTATCAAGTTTAATTTTTTCCATTTAATCATATATAATAGAAACAGAAGAAGGGTCCAATCAGCTCACTGTGAATCAGTGTACAAACACAGCTGTGCAGCTCTCTCTGAAGCCGTGTCAGCCAAAATAAAAGACAAAAAGACTGAAAGCATGAAACTGCTGACCTACAAAAAAGTGAACAAGTGCAGTTATTGCTTCATAGACTTAATGGTAATGTTAAAGTATAGCACACATTTGGTACTTTTACTACAACTCCATGATATGTTATAGGGGAATATTTCCACTTTACTTACCTCTATGTTGTGTTTGTACATCTGGTTATATGTTTGTACTTCTAACTTCATTGTAGTCTCTCTCTCTCTCTCTCTCTCTCTTTCTCTCTCTCGCTCTCTCTCACACACACACACACACACACACAGACGCAATCGGTTACTTTCATTCTTACTGTTTAAAAGAACTGGGTGGAATATTTGTCATTTTCAAAGAAACAACTGCTGCACAAATCATTGTCTTTATTTCGTTCTTGCTAAGATGACGATAGCCATGTGGAAATTTAAATAAGACAAAACATTCAACTTTAACATAACACACCACAAATGTCTTTGCAGTGAAAGGTCGGTGTCTTTACTGTAAGTGTGTAGGACGTGGCTGCACACTTCACTTTAACTTTTGACTTTGTTTTTCTTCTCCAAATCTTGTGCACAGGCTTATGAAATTAACAAATACAAAGTAGTTGGTAAAAGTCAATTAATGCGTTAAAATCTACTGTTTTCTGTTAGAATAACCCCCTCCTTTTGCTAAAGTGTTTATCTGATGACACTTTTAGCTCTGCATCTCAGATCCCGTGTCATGTATTGGTGTCTCAGTGCAGAGCTGGACAAAATGCTGACATGAGAAATTTTCAAATGTTTGCATCTGAGACGCTTTTGTCATCAGCATTCTGCTTCCTCTGCCAGTAAAACTCAGTGGAACATTACTTATCATCACCTACACATTCAGAATAGATTACCATGCCATCTTCATATCATTTTTTGACAACCAACCACAGCTGTGGTTAGAATAATTCAGAAAATGTGTCTTATTCTTCGTCTCATTCTCTGCTCTTGTCAGTGACATGAGCAGAGGCAAATCTGTGAGATCTTAGCACAGGAACAAACTAGTCATTTGATGAAATTTCTACAGAAGAAATTTGACTATTTTCCACCCCCTCCTTTTTTTTTTTTTAACTTATTCATCATCCCTTTAAGCTCAGCGTTTAATTGTTTCCATATGAGGGGCATTTTCCCCCACAGTCCCTTCACTTCATATTCAGATACAGTGGTAGTGACTAAACATCAGCTGTACTGTAGGAAAGACCACTTCACTGCAGCAAGTGAGTGATGATCCCTGAGTCTTCACCTCCACTGTTCTTCCAGCTTTGTTTTTGACATTACATCAAGCTGAAGCCACAAACCAAAGCAACTATAGGACCACATATTTAAATTTGAAGACTGAAAGTCTTTGACATGATGTGTGGATGGAAGAGTGGAGGAGATGAAAAGATTGTACTGTCAGTCACACAGCAGTCACATGGCTACTACCAAGGAAGATGTCTCCACAAGAAAAACAGCTCTTTGGTTTCACCCACACACTCTTAGATGGTGCTATCCATCAGTGTGACTTCTGTCTGTTTGCAGAGGCAGACTGAGAGATAGATAGGTAGATAGATAGACAGACAGACAGATAGATAGACAGACAGACAGATGGATAGATAGACAGACAGAAAGACACAGACAGACAGATAGACAGATAGATAGATGAATAGATAGACAGACAGACAGATAGATAGATAGATAGATAGATAGATAGATAGATAGATAGATAGATAGATAGATAGATAGATAGACAGACAGACAGACAGACAGATAGATAGACAGACAGAAAGACACAGACAGACAGATAGACAGATAGATAGATGAATAGATAGACAGACAGACAGATAGATAGATAGATAGATAGATAGATAGATAGATAGATAGATAGATAGATAGAGACAGATAGATAGATAGATAGATAGATAGATAGATAGATAGATAGATAGATAGATAAATAGCTTGCGATAGATAGATAGATAGATAGATAGATAGACAAGCTAGTGATAGATATATAACTAGCTAGCGATAGATAGATAGATAGATAGATGATAGATAACTATCTAGCGATAGATTGATAACTAGCTAGCAATAGATTGATAGATAACTAGTTAGCGATAGATAACTAGCTAGCAATAGATATATAACTATCTAGCGATAGATTGATAACTAGCTAGCCATAGATAAATAGATAACAAGCTAGCGATAGATAAATAGATAACTAGCTAGCGATAGATAGATAGAATAGATAGACAGACAGACAGACAGATAGATAGATAGATAGATAAGATAGATAGATAGACAGATAGACAGATAGACAGATAGATAGATAGACAGACAGACAGATAGATAGACGAACAGACAGGCGGATAGATAGACGAACGAAGGAACCCTGAACAGACAGATAGACAGATAGATAGATGAATAGATGAACAGACAGACAGATAGATAGATAAGATAGATAGACAGATAGATAGATAGATAGATGAACAGACAGATAGATAGATAGACAGACAGACAGGCCGGATGAATGAACCAGACAGAAGACACAGACAGACAGATGAACAGATAGATAGATGAATAGATAGACAGACAGACAGATAGATAGATAGATAGATAGATAGACAGACAGACAGATAGATAGATAAATAGATAGACAGATAGACAGATAGACAGATAGATACATAGATAGACAGACAGATAGATAGATAAATAGATAGACAGACAGACAGATAGACAGATAGATAGATAGATAAATAGATAGACAGACAGATAGACAGATAGATAGATAGACAAATAGATAGATAGATCAATACACAGAGAGACAGACAGATACACAGATAGATAGATCGATAGATAGATATATAGATAGAATCTTTTACATTAAAACTACAGTATTTGTATATATGTAATATCTATTACTATCTATTACTTCAGTTTTTGATTAAAGCATTAGTAAATGTTTGTATTTCATATGAATCATGTTTTTTGCATACTACACAAAATGGGACTAAAAGTGTCTCTGAAGCACTTTCAGCCTTATTGTACACCTTAAGCATCAAATCAATCTAATTAAGTACCAAGTCATTAGTTCCCATCAGTGTTAAGGTGTTTCAATTAACCACAGCATGTTTGATAAGAGTTTTTCTGGCAGTGTAGGCCTGTTTCTACTTTAGCGGCAGTGCTACAAGAACTGACGACAAGGAAAACAAAGAAGCGAGAATGGGGGTGATGATTCACTTTCATGAGTATCCATCAAACCAAGACACTAAATGGCCTTGTTCCCATAGTAGTGCACTATCATACTGATGATAATGGTGATGATGATGGTGAGAAGTGTGAGTTAACCGCGTAGTTGTAAACACTACTGCCGTCACTACCGGGATGATGGAATACTGGTGGTTTTAGCATTGCAGTTCTGTTTATCTCAGTTTCACAGCAACAACCAGAGCTTCCCTGAATAACACAGAAGACCGTATTTGTAAACAAGTAACATAATTGCAGTGTCAGAATTTGGACAATGTTGCTTATTTATTGAGATTAGAAATCTATTTTACAAAGAAGGTCTGGTCAAGGTAGCAGCCATGCAAAAACAAAATGATATAATAAAAAGGATAGCTGTGTTTATTTGTTACAAACCATTTCTGAAAATGTGTTTGAATCAAGTCTAAATGACGCTGCCATTCATGTAGAGTACACTGAATATGACAATGTACTGTAGCTTATACTTTGCAAATTATTCAATAAACACAATTCACTAAAATTAAAATGAATAAATAATAAATGCCATATTGTTACGTGTAAGAAAACATAATGAAGAAGAAGAAGAGAGAATCCGTGGGAGAAAGTGGGTCTCCCTGTTTATCTCTCAGTCTTACAGTTTCCAGGCTGTCAATGTCAGACCACATCAAAGTCTGCCTTGTAGCTTAAGTCACATGATCAGAAGAGGAACTACCAAACACTCTACTTCGTCACCCACGGGCTCATATACAGTGTATATATACCTCATCGGCCCAACTCTGAAAATCACATCAAGCACATCACGCAAAGAGAAAGAGTTTTCAGGAAGTGGAGAGATAACACATGTGTTAGTGAAAGAGATTACAGAGACATCTGTGGATTTATTTGAAAAGCAGAACGATGTCGTTGGTGTGTTTCACCGTTGTTTTTGTTACTTTTCTAATGACAGGTAAATTTAAACTCTTTTCCCTTTTACTTTAACCATCTTAATTTGTAATAACAAAAAAGACAAGTAAAAAAAAAAAGTAGATTTGTGTTTGCAGACTCTCTGAAGTGAATGTCTCTTTCTCAGGAGCTCATTGTGATGTAACAGAGGTGTTTGCTGAAGCAGGCGCTCCAGCTGTACTCCCGTGTAAATCTACAAACAATACTCCTTCTACCATCATTTGGACTAAAGCTAACAAAGGGTAAGACACCTTTTTTTTCTCACTTGTTATTAATGTTTTCCCTGTTTCTTGTCAAATCCCTCTACATTCATAACAAATCTTTTGTTGATATGCTGATGAATGACGCTGTACTGTTACACTTCCTACCATAGCACAGTTTGGAGAAAGCTAAAGAGTGGCCTGCAGTACTGGGGTTCTAGTTGGACACAGAAAGGGATCCAACGTGTCCAATGCCCTCATCCCCAGTTTGTAAGAGGCGACTACAGCCTGCTGATTAACAATGTGCAGTGGGATGATGGAGGACTTTACTCCTGCAGCGTGGAGGCTGGAGGATGGGTCGCTGAAAACCTGGTCATGCTCAGAATCATCACAGGTAATAAACACTGAGCAGAGACAGATGTGGCAGAAATAAAGAAAAAGTATGGTCAAGTTGGAATGCGTATTATTTGGCCCAGATATCAAAGAAGAACCACACAATTGTTTTCTTTATATTGCCAGTTGTTTTTTTTACATTAGTTTTATTCCATTTCACTTGACTTGCATTTTTATTATAAACTATATACACTGTATCTTTCATATTTATTGACCTTAATATATTAAATAACTTATTAACTTACTAACTGGGTCACTAACTGTGATTATTTGCCCCCAATTTGTTCTGTGAAGTAAGAAAGAAAATGACAAATCCCATGTTCTTATTTATTTCTTGCATTCATTCACTAAGCACACCAACACTCGAAGTAACTCTAGCACATAACAAAGACATCTTTTATTAAGACAAATTAATTAATTTGTATTAATTTTATTAATACAAATGTTATTTAAAATACTATATTCTCATAAGAATATAATATTGTACCTTAATTCTACATGAAATTGCATGCATTTATTTTAATACTAATAACATGAATCTCATCCTCCATCCCAGTGTCCATCTCTCCATCCGAGCCCATACTGGGCAGGGACGTGTCAGTCACCTGTGATGTGACTCCATGGCCTTATGGAGCCTCTGTGCGGTGGATGTTGAACGGCGGTCCAGTTTCGTCAGAGACCGCGGTCGCCTCAGACGGGGTCAGCTCTAACAGCATTGTGAGGAAAAAGTTGGCCGCGAGGCTGTCAGGAAACTGGACGTGTGTGGTGAGCTACAAGGGCAAAGAGGGACGAGCTTCAGCAAACCTGACAGTGAGAGGTGAGAGATGTTGGAGAAATAGTCCATTGAAAACACACATTTTGTAAAAACGATCACACCGTGCATGGTCATTTTTCCATGCAGATGTTCTTAAAATCCTTTGTGTCCATTTAAGGAATCATCCAACCACCCACTGACAACACTAAGGTGTATGCTGCTGTGGGCTCCTCAGTCACACTCCCATGCATCTTCTCTCCGGGCCTGATTCCCTCCTCACCAGCGTGGGAGAAACTGCAGCCTGGGTCTCTTTTTAAACCGTCTCCCAGTCTCCCGCTGCCCTCCTTTTCTCCATCCTCACCCTCCTCTCAGAATCCTTGGGATAAGTCTACCGCTTTGAAAGAGGTTGGTTTAAAGGATGTGGGCAAGTACAGATGCTCTGGGACCATACAAGGACAAAAGCTGACTCGGGACATGCAACTGGTCATTGCTAAAAGTAAGCTGACATGGTATCAGATTGTGCTTGAGTTCACATAGGTGTGTTCAAATAGTGTTGTTTCAGCAACCTTATTCTTAAAATATAAAATATACAAACAGCTATGCAGATAAAATATGCGTAAAAATGTGAAGACGCGTGACGGCAATGTTAAGTGACATTTGTGACTGTAAAGTACATGTTATTGTTGTGTTGTTTCAGTTGAAAGCAGTGTTCCATCAAAGAGAAAAGGTTACGTGACTGTGACCTGCCAGCTGTCCGACGACAAGGACGTCACCAACTATGAATGGGTTCATGTGAGCTATGATGTCAACGGCACACAGTCATTTGGGTCCATTCAGACGGGGAAGACGCTGATTATCAGCCTGGTGTCAGAGGAGAACAGGGGCGCATGGGTATGTCGCTTCTCAGGCAAAGAAGGCATTCTGGGAAACATAACCTACCATGTTCAAATGATGAGTAAGTGGAAGACACAAAGACATGCTGGACTGATGTCCACATAAAACGGCATATTGTGTCTTTATCTGACCTGTTTTTGTTTCTGTCTGCAGGTGGTTTGAGTGGACAGGAATCCACAGGTTTTTCACACAACACCGCTGCTCTGGTCGGACTCAGTTTGCTCCTACTTTTTCTGCTGCTGGTTGTGGCTCAAATGTACAAGAACCACCAAAGGGTAAATATCTGAGCTTCTTTCAAAAACTGAGATTCACTGGAATACTTTTACAGTTCTTTTCCAAGCAAAATCCTGAAATAAGAAAACACCATTATGTCTGCTGAGAATTGAGTGGGAGCAAAGAATATACTATGAAAATATAATACAATGTGTGTATACTGTATATATATATGTATATATATATATATATGTATATATATATATATATATATATATATATATATATATATATATATATATATATATATATATATATATATATATACATATATATATATGCATATACTGTACATATGTATATATATATATATTAACATGAGGGTGGAAATACATTTTTAATACAATTGTGCTATTTAGTTTCATAATTATAATTTTGCATTTTTTTACTCTCCACAGAGGAAAAGAGTGTTTCCATACCCAGCCCTGGAAACAATTGTTCACACCATCGCCAATGAGCGTGAGGAGAGAGAAAGAAACCAAGTGAAACAGTAAAAATCCATTAAAGACAAAAAAAAGTCCTTAAGTTAAGTCTGTCTTCTTCATACAAGTTGGGAAGCTTTTGTTTGCACAGTTTTCCCCCCAATACATTATTATTGTATAATAAAAAATGAAATGTTGTATGTTCAGTATATCCTGCTATTTCAGCTGTAAATGTTTTAATTGCTCTGTGCAAGGATTGTATTTTGCATGTATACACATTGTGACAACAGACTGCTTTGTACATAAAGTGCATTTTAACAGAAAAATAAATCTGTTTTTTTATTTGTTACATTATATAAAATCAGGTTCAAATTGTTATTCATATAAATTAATTATATAAAAATATGTTACACAAATTTGTATCTGTATGTACTGTAGTTAAACATACAAAAAGCACATTATTATACATTAACTACAGGTTTGTACAATGATCATACCTTCTGTATAGGCATGCGTCAAGCTGCAACTCCCAGACTAAAACTATTTACTCCATTTTCAAGATAAGCCAAAAATGTGGCGTGTTGCATTCCGTGATCTCAGATTGTGGCTGTGCAGTACAGTTCAGCAGCAGAGCTACACCTGACTACACTCGCCCTCTTCATGCTCTGAAAAGTGGCGAAAATCAAAAAAGGACAAAGAACGGGTGATGTCCTCCAGAAGTCCTTCATCTCTAGGTTGTAAATGGTCCATGACTTCTTCATCATCAAAGCACCAGCCTGGCCAGTCCACATTTACACCTTCTGAAAAGGCAACACTGAAAGATAGAGAAAGAAACCATTACTATTTAACATTTCCCAGGCCTGTATGGTCTCTGCCTCACGATGGATAGTACATTTAAATGTACATTTTATCATAACTGTAGGGACTTAAACGGAGTTAATGAGGAGTTTCCATCATGCCAAAAATATAAAATGACTTCATCATTTACTCGCATTACTATAAGTAGGTTTTTTTGTATACTTGTATACTTTTTTAAATTTGTAATTTTACCTTTACTTGTTATAATTATATTTTACTATAGTATGTTTTTTGGAAGTACTGTACTTGACTACATTTTAAATCAAACAGAAAATTGAACTGGCATTATTTAAGGTCCCTGAGTTAGTGAGAAAGTTAAAGCATTTGTGACCTTTGACCCACTTTGACTGATAAATGATGTGTTTACATATTTTATTTTGTCAGCAATTTGTTAAATTAAAAACAGTTCATGATTTCTGTCCCCTTCTCCTTTTTGCACAACACAAGAAAGAACCCCAACCTTGTTAAAAAAGTGACTAAGTAACTTTTACTTTTTACTTTTACTAGTACATTTTAAACATGCTACTTTTTATTTAACTTAACTTGAGTAAATTTTTAGACCAGTACTTTTACTTGTACTGAAGTAAAATTGCATCAAAATAGGGAATATCCAAGAATATCATAAGCTATCATTGATTAGGTCTATCTAAATAATACTCTTATTAGTTCATTTACATTATGGGCTACAGGGTACACTGAAGAAAAGAAATGTAATGTCTCTTATGTCAAATTTTAAAACATTTTAGCAAATGTAAAACAAACATTTATTGTGTAAAGGTATGATGTGACATATTTACGTCTCAAGTTTATGTGCAGAAATGTACTGTGAGCACGATCAGTATGTTAGTTTAACTTGTTTGGGTTTAATTGCCTTTATCTTTTATATGTACTTTAGTCAATGACCTTGCTTTATGGCCTCCATCTTGTGCCTGTTTCTGCAGCAGCCTGAATGGGTAAACCAGCCGTTTATTTATTTACTACATCACTTCTCACTCACACATGCACGCTCTCAATTCATTGCTGCTAGATTTGGATTATATCATCCTTATCTTATGTGCACAAATGGAAATATCACTACCTGGGATTTAAGGGGCTTCATCAGTAACACTTTTCATTCACTCTCCTGATTGAACCAATTTCAGTGGACGGCTTAAAGATCAATTACACAAAACAAGTCAATTCCAGCAAATATGAATAACTTGAGAGAATGCATCTGTCTTTCCTTTGAAGAAAGAGATGCAAAACGTTGTTTTACATCATGTGATGTAAAATCTATGAAACGCTGCTCTGAAGACACTAGTTAGAGAGTTGATAGTGGGGACAATCTAAAAAATTACCTGAGCTGTAAGTTAAATAACATCTTATTATTCTATTATATATACATAACAGAAAGAGATTATAATTATTATTGTTAATATTAAGAGTGAAAGTAAATCATCAGATATAGTCTGTTTTGTCCACTTTACATATTTTGAGTTCACACATACATAAAAGTTATTTTTACATATGTATAAATCACTATCACTATCCACTCTTTTCTGTTTCTTTTCACATAGCTGTAATTTGTTGAGACTTTTTGTCCCTACTGTTCCATAGTGTTATGTTTTGTCACAAAATTGCATTTCGTGAGTGGACCCCAGGAAGTGGAGCTGCTATTTTAGTGACAGCTAATGAAGTTCCAAATAAATAATAAGTAATATGGAGATTAATAAATGGCAGTGTGTTAATCTTTTAAACATAATTAATGATGAACAGAGTACTTTTTGGTCATACAAACCTGTTTCTACTCTCATGTTCATCTCCATCTACCAGCTGCTCTTTCCATCCTTGACTCACTGTGAGCGCTCTGTGTCTCATCAGCTCCACCTCCTCCTCCTCCCATTCTGTGTCACGGTCTCCCTCACTGGGCGAGGGTGAAGGTGTGTTGGAAAATGAGGGGGAGGGAGGAGGATATGGCCTTGAATTAGTCTTTTTCACATTTCGCCCTGGATTTAATCCATCTCGATCCCTCACTCTCACTTTGGCTCTCTCCAGAAGGCCCTCCAGACGAGAGGGACAATGTCCTGGGTTAGGAAAAGGTATTTCTTGCTCTTGGGCTAAAGTGTAAAGCCTGCTGGAGTGCAGGCGAAGTCCATGCCCTCCCTCAATCATAATATTAGGAATGGAAGCGCTCCTTTGGGTTTTCATTTTGTTCTGCAAGTTCAGATTAGGCAGCTCAGACTCAGAAAATGTCACTGGGTCTGATGTGTCCCTATCATGCATGTACCCAAACATGCCTTGGTTTGGTTTTAGGGATCCAAGCTTGAGGACACGGAGTGAATCCGTGTTTTGGCCAGAAGGAACAGAGTTCCTCTTGTTTTTGAGGTGGTAGTCAGAGTCAGAGTTAGAAGACGAGTTGCTTGCTGCAGTCCAAGTCTGCGCTGAACCTTTAGCGTACTGCCTGGACGTCTGGGTGAAGAGACCCTGGTGGACGCTAACCGGCCTCCTCCTTTGTAACCGAGGTGTCTTCAAATCTTTTGAAACCCCCCAAACCTCTGAAGATGCTTTCATGTATGCAGACTGACTGGACCTTCTCCTGATGTCTTCATTCACAGACTGAGAATGTCCTTTTCTTAATAGTCCTCCTTCTCCTGGTACTCTTTGAAACTCAGGACCTCCCCTTTCTTCCTTGGGAACTGTTGGTTGGTAAGAAAACGTTAAAGTGCTATCTTCATCAGTTGGGTAGTCCACATCTGGTAATCCCACCGGTAAAAAATTGTTTGGTCTCCCAATTGTATTTGATCTTGGATCTTCAGCAGTGCTAGGATTGAAAAGATCCAGATTAGGGGTCCATTGTGTGCTCTGGTTAAAGGCCATGCTTTGCTCTTTCATCATGTGAGACTCAACTATTTGCTCTTCTTCCATTGCGTAGTTCCCACCTCCATAACCTCTCACTCCCATTTCTATCCATTCATATTCTTTGAATGCTTGTTGTTGACCATGAACACTCTTACGTACTGACTTATATTTACTGTCACTGGGCTGGGCCTGCCAAAAAGCTAATTCACTGTTAGTGATCACATCATCTGCAGTTTGGTACTGTGCCTCTGCGTCTTTAGATGCCACCGTCCCGTTTAATGATGGTGGCATATTAAGGTCCTCAGAAAGTCCATCCTCAAAATGTTCTTTAGTCTCCATATGATCTGTCGGTGCTTCTTTCACAGGTTTGGTCTCCACCTGGATTTTCCAGTTTTCCAGTTGTTTGTTGCTCTCCATCTTTCTCATGTTTGTCAGAGATACCTGACAATGAAACACAGAGATAAAAAGATAAATAAACCAACTATGAATTTGTTATTTGTACGTAATACTGTTTCACATAACAATTCAGTCAAGTTCTCAGGATTCCATTTATTGTTGCTACGAAAGGCGAGAAAGAAAGAGCCTTCCCTTTATACCTTTTATCTATGAAAGACCTGTTGTACCTGTTAAGCATGAGGATAATTTAAACTATTGGCAAGGATGATTCATCCTGATTGGGACATGCATATCTAGATATCTAAATGTTATCGATCAACACTGAGGAGATATTTCACTGAAACAAAAATGACATCAACTCAGCAAAGACATTAGGATCCATTCAACTGAAACTCCAAATAACCAACACGTGTTGCTACAAGTCGAACTATCCTGTCCACTGTTTGGTCAGAAATATTGTTTTCTACCTTTGCCTGGTGGATGGTCGAGACCCACGTGCTGCAGCTCTCTGCAGTGCCGGCTGCAAATATGTAGACATTCATAACACTCCTGAGCTCACCTATCTCCACGAGAAGAAATGAACCTGAGAGAAGAAGAGAGAAGATGATAATCAGATCTATACACAGAGAATCCACAAGCCTCAGTGTCTACAACAAAATGCTCTCACTCACAGCCATCTTTCAGTGCGATGCAAGACGTTTTGTCCAAGGCCAGAGGAGGTCGAACCACCTTCAGTCGCTCTCCTTTCTTCTGGACTTTAGTCATTAGAAGAACATCTGAGAAAAGTAGAGCCACCACCTCTAGCTGCGTCGGACCAAATGCAAGGAGACAAAAATGATAGAAAGGCTGTACGGAAGAGACAACTTCAAATAAACTGTGAGTCCATGGACTCTGATTACCTTGTTGTCCTTTCTGTCACGAATCTTTAGGTTCTCCTCCAGAAGCAGCCTACGCACCACCCCAGGACCCACTCCTCTGATGGGGCACGTGAGGTCAAACTGGCTGATCTCTCTGACATGCTGTCAAGGAAATGCATCATGATTATTTTAGAGGACTTGAAGATTACATCTTCTCTATAACATCTTACACACATTTTACTTTAAATTTCATATAGGAGTGATATGAATGTTACCTTGTCAATTTCTTCACTTATTCCCTCCACCTCATATCCCTCCACCCTCTGAGCAGAGATGGACAGAGCGAGCTCCTCATCTTTTAGCCTCAGGTAGTCATTGATGCTATCCAAGAAACTGTTCACGCTGGACAGCTGAGGAGCAGAAAGTTAGCTTTTCTGTGTGTCAGTGGCGACAATGTTGCTGTGTAGAGGACAAACAGGCATCATGGCACTGTGTAAGCGTCTCCGATCCTCACCATGCCTCTGAGTATTTGCTGCACATGAGGGTCCTGGGTGTTTCTGAGCACAGCTTTGAGCAGCAGCGGGTACTTTGTGACCCTCTGATGAGGTTTGGCCTGCATGTCCCCGAGACGCATGCGGTCACACTGAGGATGAGTCTCCACCCACTGGGACAACACAAAAACAAGCAGCTTCATGAATTCTAAATAAGACAGTGTATATATGTGAAGACTTTTGCAATGACTGAATTGTAGTTTTGCTTAATATGTATGCATATTGTTTCTGAAAAAGTAATATATATATATATATGTATATATATATATATATATATATATATATATATATATATATATATATATATATATATATACATATACATATATATATACATATATATATATATATATATGTATATATAATTTCGAAAAACATATTCTCAATTCTTCCATTTGTCTCCACTGGTGGGAAAGCAGAGGACGGAGTATGATGTATCTCCAAATAAAGAAATACTGTATATAAACCACCCCTCGGGGTGAGTAAGATGTTATTGTTTCATACGATTCAGACCCTTCAACACCCACCCGAGTAATCATTTCCAGGTAATCTCTTACTCTCTTACTGTTCAACAAAGACGTATCACTTCCCACTCACGTTGACAAGGGCAAAGGTATGACAAGCGTCAAGAGGCACGGGCTGAATTCAAATGTACAGTAAATAGTAGCCGTCTGCTTCAAAAGTGCAAGTACGTAAGTAAAGTTTAAAAACAAACACGTGTCTGTCACATTTGAACTATTGTCAAGTGAGTTCACATAATGCTGGTTCAGCTCCATGTGACACACTCCGTGTTTCTCAGTAAAGCAGGTTTTAGGTCTGTGTTGCTTGGCAGAGCCCATTTTCAGATGACGGATGAAGCATTCAAATAATATCTTTTCTGTTCATGACTACCAAACAGAGGTAGAATATTAATATATGGAGCTTTAATGCACAAGAGAGCATCATTAATGTCAAATTAAAATGTTTTTTTTTTGCATTACTGCATTTCCAGGTGCTGCTTGTTATACACTTTAATTTCTCATAACATTCCTGCATTCAGGTTAGTGATGTAACCAACCACACTGAGCCACCAATAACACTTAGTCATTACATTGACTGCCATTCAGCCACCATTCAGGTTAGTATTTCAGTTTGTGAAGTTTAACCGTGAGTTAAACGTGTTTAATGTTGCATGTCGTACACATGGACGCTGCCTCACTGTACCTGAACATACGTGAGGAAATGTGGGTTGCTCTCCATCTGCCTGCGCGTGAATTCAAGATTGTTTTCCTCCTCCCAACAGTAGTGCTGATAGGAGGGAAAACGCTCATGGAACTGAGACGCAAAGAGAAAACAGTAGTTGATAATGTGAAAAGTACAATTTTACTATTAATATTAGTATTTTACTCATTAAAATCAGTTTAACTGTCACATGAAAATTGTCATTAAAATTACATATGCTGAAGAATTATGTATATGGATAATTTGTTGTTTTGCTTTGCTGACTGGCAGAAAAACACACATTTTAAACAGTGAGGTGTTACCTGCAGACAACCGGCCTCTAACATCATTGGGTCAAAGGGCTTGCCTGTTGTGCGGACTTCCTGTAACATAGGATAGATGACCTCCTGCCAGAGCAGCTGGTGTGCACTGAGAATGGAGGAGACGTTGGAGAAAAGCTGCTCGGTCGTCACCTATCAGCAGGCGGGAGTCAAAACAAAAATAATCATCATTAAAAACCAAAATGAAAGTGTTAAGGTTAAACTCCCCTGCTGTGATAGTTTCCATCCTCTCAGTGGAAATGTGTTGGTTGTGCTACATTTCCATTTGTGCTTGTCTGTTGTGTTGTGTATGATCTTGAGCGGATGTTTCTGTGTGTGGAAGGTGATCTGTGTCAGTGGTATGCAGAACAGTGGAAAATAGGCCTGTAGATGAGTTTTGGTGAGGTGCTATGTTTTCAGTGTAGATGAGGGAGGCTGCATATGTTCTGCAGACTGACCTCCAGGAGAAATCCATGCAGGTGGAGGTTGACGAGAGCGGCGATCACCAACTGTGAGGGAAAACCACTGCTCTGTTACACGTCTGTTTGCATCAATATGAATCTGACAACGGCAGCAGGTAGAGATGAGCAGCATCTTACATCTTTGATGATAATTAGTTTGTTGATGTAGGTGAGTTCAGTGTGAACAAACTCCCACAGCGCCTCCTGCTGGTGTCTCTGCATCTTGGACATAGTCTGATCATGAGAATGACAGAGAGGAAGAGTGTTGGAAAAAAAGGAAAGTAAGAAGACAATCCTTAATATAAAAATACTTCCCATAAGTATGCTTATATAAGTGTCTGAATTCCTTAAAATAAAAGTAAGTACTTTTCTTTACAGGGGCCTGAATGGACAAGCCAACCAGAGTCTTACAAATGGGCTTGAAATTGTCGACCAATGTTGAATACGTTCTCTGGTTTCAAGAACCATTATTCCAACTAGAGTAGAGTTTCAATAAAGCGATGTGTATGTCTGCCAGAGCAGAACACGTTTGGAACAAGAGTAGAGCTCTAACGCACAAAGGAATAAGCCGTATCAGCCTTCAACTACAAAGGGAACCTCCTACTTCAATTCAATCTCATTTTTTATGGTATTGTACTTGAAGAAAAGAACCCATACTGAATGAGAGTGCACTATATCTGTCCAGTTGTTTTCCAGTGTTGTTCCTTGACTTTCCTCCTTCCATTTCCACTTCAGGCTGACTGGCACAGCGAAGGCCTCCAGCTCCCGCTTCAACACGTCCAGCTGACCTCGCTCCTGAGGGGTTGGCACAAGACAGAGAGATGGAAAGATGAATCAGCCGTTGAACGTGAACACATGAGTTTGGTCATAACGTCTGAAGTCTAAAAAAATATATGTCGCCAAAGCGGTGCAGTTGTTTCAGTTATTTGAGTGGGCGGACAGGGTTCGAGAGCAAGTCTGTATCTGTTTCCAAACATGTCAGCATGAGACACGAGACAAGTTAATACCTCAGACACTGGGTTCTTGTCAGACACTCCCTGACTGAACAGGACCTGCCTCAGCGCCGCTCGAGGTCTGGTTCCTGCAGATGTTCCTTTACTCACTGTTGCAAAGTCAGTCACAACCTTTTGTTTGGTCCGTCTCTGGAAAGTCAGACATTTGTACATTTCAACTTGTGCAGAACTTGTGCAGAATTTTAAAATCTGTAAATATATCTGTCTCAGTCAGAATTCAGGGAACATTGTATGTATATGCTATTTCCTCAGATTTTTCAACACTCAAATCATATGCATGTGGAGAAAAGGTACAAATTGATATAACATTACTGCAGTAGTCTCAAGCAAAAGGTATTTTTAAAGGAAATATTTAAATTGAAATAGCTGCTTTCAGACAGACAGACAGACAGACAGACAGATATGCTGGGGAAAAACGTTAATTTGATTTAATATTATTGTTTTCATTTTTCATAGTAAAGTAAAACTTGGCTCATTAGTAATAAATAATAACTACACATTTATCCATATGCACCTTTTTAAAACCCACCTTACATCAGAGTTAAACAACAATATACAATAGAGCAATGACAGTGGAACAATGAATTATACAACAGAACAAATACATATAATATATACACACCATCTTTTGAGCCTCAACAAATGCTCATCATATGTACACAATATATTAAAAAACTACATCTAAGTTTTTTGACTTGCCTGATAGCCCAGTGTACTGAACTTCTGCTTGTCTGCTGACCCCTTGTGGTGGAGGTTTATCTCTGCAGCTGGTGGCGTCCCATTGACAACATCCGTCTCTCTGCTTTCGCTGTCCCTCTGCCTCTCCCAGTCCACAGTGTCCTTCCACAGCACCGGCCCTTCCTCCGTCTGTGACTCATTTCCTCCACCACTGTTTACATGCAGTGATTTTGAGGAAAAGCTGAGGAGAAACACACGCGTGGTTAGATGAAGGTTTCCTCACAAAAGGCTTTTCACGACAAACACGAAGGGAGGCTTGAGCAGAATCCAGGGACTGTGTGTGCCCTCTTATTTATTTAAGGAGTTGACTAAGATTTCCTTATCAGGACTAAAGCTTTATGGATCTTTAATAATAACAAATACACAGCTGTGTTTAAGCCAAGTTAGGTTTCGGCCTTTGACCCCTCAAAATAAAGCTGAGTCTGCATGTTGCAGGTCGCATATGTCAAAACTAGAAAGAGTATATATAGTGTGTATATGTGAAAGAATACAGTATGTAGAATGTACACTATACAGTAAATACACCAATACTACCAAAGTACAAAAACGCAAATAACTAATCAACCAATCACACGGTAGCAAATCATTTAGGCATGTAGACATGGTTAATATGATCTACTGAAGTTCCAACTGAGTGGGGAAGAAACGTGATTTGTTACTTTGAACATGGCACAGATGAGCTGGTCTCATTTCAGAAGCTGCTCCTGTGACACACAACCATCTCGTGTTCACAGAGAATGGTGAGAAAGAGAGAAACTATCCAGTGAGCAGCAGTTCTTTCAGAATAAAAGATGCCCAGAGTTTAGAGGAGAATGACCTGATAGATATTCAAATAACAACTTAGTAATAACTGAGGTATTCAGAAGACCATCTCTGAACACACACCAGACCCATTATTAGGTTCACAAAGTGAGTTTATGTATATTAGAATATGGCAATGGTGCGAACGCATTGTCTTCTTTCATTTTAATCACAAGTGTGATTTTCTATCATGTTTTGATTTGTGTAACTGATTTGATGCTGTATAAACTGCAGCTGGCTCGATTCATTCTTTTTACAACCCCAAAGTTAAGAGCTGCTGTGTTAATATAAGAATGTATGAATAGTTTATATAAAAATTAAAGCACAAAACTTGCACTTAATGTTTATATTTGTTGACGCAGAAATTGGTATTCCCAATACTGAAATACCATAAAGTGTTAAATATCTTGTAACACATAAGCAAAGGATTTTCTATTGCAACTAAGTAAATAGTAGAAGTGAGGCGGGTTACTAAGACTGTCAGTGTTGCATGTTTCAGAGCATCCCACTGATTTAACAGGACACTGATAGTTTCACATGGCTGCATCTCCAGTTACACAGATATGCAGACCGCAATATTACTCCACGTCTTATCTGGGGTTGTTGGGTCCCACCGACCTGACCTCACGATTCACTTACTCAGGTTGTATGTTACATTGAAGATTGTATCTCCATTCTCAGGAAGCTACTGTGTCTCAATGAATTATGTCACTATCTGCGGCTGCAGTCGTTGCAGAGAAATGCTGTTTTCATACTGCTGACTCAATGGTGTTGCCTGACAGAAAAAGCAGGATTTGAAGTGCAGCGTGGAAGCAGTGCTGAGGCATTCCTGATCATATTTGCATGGTTTAGTCTAGTTTTACTAAAAAGCTTACTCAAGTAAACAAACCACAGCCAGGAACACCACACTAATCTGTTCATACTACATGTCAAACATCAAAAGACTGACGCAAGTGCTTTCATCACGGTGTCATACGTGTTTACATTTGCTGTCTCTATCCCACAATAACACACTACACATGTCTGGAAGACAATTACATTTGATTTGGGCCATTTAAGGAAAACAGGAAAAGGGCATTTTAGTTGTCTTGTTTAGCCTCAGTAAAACAACAAATCAAATGCTAAAGAAAAGCCCACAGATCCACACAAAAGCTTTAAGGTGGAGTTGTCTGTTGTGCTGCTCCTCATACACACTGCACTACATTTTCACACCACCTGATTTACTTTATTGTAGATAATATTGTGTGATTTACCTGGGTTTGGTTGAATCCATTGCGTTTCACCGAGTCATCTTTGGTTTCTGTTAGCTTTCTCCTCCTCTCTCTCTCTTTACCTTCATGGGTCCCTCCCTCTCTGGCTTTCACCTGCACCCCTTCCCTCTGCAACTGGCCCGACGAGAACAACTGGATTCTGCAGCCAACAAATCAGTGCTCGGGGCTGGTTAATGTGTCGCAGTTGAAAGTGCTTAGTGGAGCTGGCGCCATGACGGATTTCTTTGAGGGTATTCTGTTGTTATTTCAGGTCAATTGGGAATTTTTGTCACTCTGAGCAAGTGTGAGGAAATCACTTTAAAAACTCAGGCCTTGTTGTGTT
Source organism: Solea senegalensis (assembly GCF_019176455.1). Lineage (NCBI taxonomy): Eukaryota > Metazoa > Chordata > Actinopteri > Pleuronectiformes > Soleidae > Solea > Solea senegalensis. The sequence continues at coordinate 21,867,597 of NC_058029.1, forward strand.
TTTATACAGCTAAGCTGCAGTTGATTCTGCTCTTAAGAGAACAATACGCCAGTCAACCATGAGAGCCTGGTGTTTGATTGCGTGGTAAAAATGCAGAACAGAGTGGAAAAGGTGAAGTGAACTATGAAACAAGCTGTGAGAATGTAGCGACATTAAAGGGAAAAACTGTCAGGTTAGGCCAAACACAAGGCAGCTGAATCTGCAGAGATCATTACAAATTTGAATAATGTCAAAGGCTGCACACTGGAATGTGTGCCTCAAGTTAAATACAAGTGTACTGCACAAGGTTTACAGCCTGTTAATGACACCAGACAGTCATAGTGCAAGAGACACACATGGAAATGGATTTTCTTTTATTTTGTCATTTAAAGTTGTCCACAGTCGTTCACTCAATAATCATTTCTGCCTTATAAAGTATGATACAAGATAAAGGTGCTTTGAAAAAGTCTCCAGTCCACGACAGAGTGACTGATTCATATCTGAGTGTGCAGGCTGGGACTGGTCTTTTAAAAAAAATAGCTTGGCAAAGACAGACGGAGACAAGGTGTGTCCTGTTTTTCCACAGCAATGAATAATGCTTGTATAAAAGGGGTTTTAAAGAATGCTAATTAGGGTGTGAAGTTTATGAAATGTGGCAGGGGTCTGGTTCCCTTTTTTTGTCTTCCCTTTTGTCAGTAGGACCAGGAAGTATTGAACAAATAACTCTATACTACAGGCTGAAAATCAATGTTACATTTTCCACTTCCTTCTGCGACAAACACAAATGAAAAGAATGTTTGTAATCATACCTGGAGTACTAACTTTGGTTGGAAGATTTTCTTTGGTATTCTGAAGTTTACAGTCTCGGAGTCAGACGACACTTTCAGGAGTCTGTCCATGTGCTTTGCTCCCTAACAACTGAGCTATCAGGTCGTCCTGCAATGACTTCTCATTGAAATGTGAGTAGCTTAACTGGCTTAGACTACATAATAGCTTGCTTCTTAATAAAAAGAAATCTGATAAAGCTATAGGAAAATATGATACAGTACAAATTGCACTCAACAATAAATGTACGGAACAAACCAGTATCAAATCATAAAGTCTATAATCCTCTCTATTCCCAAAGATATATCATATGATACTAACGTCTTAAAAATGCTTTGATTTATTTAGAGATGTTTTTAAAAAAGGAAATATGCATATTCACACGTCATTGAGATAAAGCTGCTGTCAGTGATGTTGTCTTGTAGCTAACTTCTAGTCTGTTGCTACGGTCACCTCATAAATGCATTTGATGAAGGGAGGTTTTTACTAACCAGATGTGATTCAACAAGTTTAGTTTGCAGACACCTGAGACTGAGAGACCACTGAAGCCTATTTCACACTAAAATGGATTTTTAAATTTGCGCAAAGCTGCAAAAAAAAAAAGGCAAAGAACACCTTTTGGTGTTTTTTCCACCACTTTCACCTGTGCAGATGTGTACTGGTGAAAAACCCATTTACATTGGGATTCAATGGCTTTTTTGACCAGAGGGAATGGGTTATGAGAATTACTGACTATCTTCATCAGTGAAAGTTGTCAGAATATTAAGCAATTAAAAATGTATTTGGTCTTACATAATTCACTGACAGCAGCTTTAAAAAAGAAAACTAAAAATAACTCTCACATTTGGTATCAAATCTTCTCATCTAGCTCTAGAAAACAACAAATGTATCTCATAAAAAATGTTCAAAACTATTCCATTCATCTTCAAAAAACAAACATACATTAAGTACATATAAACATACATTCCAGAAAGTTCTTTGCAAAGGGTGGAGCAGAATTTAACTGTGCAAAGACCAGCTTCCTGTGGCTCTGCCTCCCTGAACTTCCGCCTCGCTCAGTAGTTTGACCTCGTCTTGTGAGCAGATGAAGGGTATGAGAGGTAGAGCACTCTGTGATGCTGGTTCACTTTATAAAAAAAAACAACTGCTGCTGTGGTTTTAGCATCGTGTCTCTTTTATGCTTTGAGTCTGTCCTGTCCATGAGTGCGTCTCTTAAAGAGGATAATACTTGGTTTCATAAGCTTTTTGTTCCACTTGGCTTTGGGTTATGGCAAAATGCCATACTTTATCTCCAGCTCCTCAGCCACCCCTCCCAGGAGCATCATTTTCAATTTGTCCAGCAACTCCTGCAACAATGGCATGTAGAGCATTCCACCCCGTCCACCACCACGAGAGCCTCTCTCCGCCCACACCCGCAGCATCTGGTAGTGAGCCTCCCGGCAGGATCGGTAATCCAGCTGCGCCTGTTCGATCTCCGTATCCTTCACACCAAGCAGACGTACCAGCTGCTTCACCTGCAGCACAGGAACTAGATCCAGCACTGTGTAGATCAGGTCAGCGACTGCAGACAGGGGAGTGAAGAGGGGCAGTGTGATGAGGGGTAAAGATGAGAGTAAGAACAATGGGCTTTCTGTATGTTTGAGATTGCACACAGGGGAGTGTGTGTTGCTATGTACAGTATCAAATATACTCACTCTTGATTTCCAGTGGGACACAGTCAGGCAGTTTGGACTGTTGCTGTTCATTCACAAGGCTTTCGGGCACAGCTTGGACACTGTTGTTGAAATTCTCCTCACATCTGATCAGAACCTGCTAAGAAACAAGACATTAGAATAAAATGAGTACAGAAGGAAGAGGGAGATAAAACAAGAGCACACAGTCAGACCATTGTACCTCAGAAGAGTCTGGAGCGAAATCAGATGCTTGGGTGGATGCCTTTAACAACTTCTTCTTGGTAAATCGTTTTGTGGCCACATGGGTGATAAAGAACACCATCACCAACAAAACCACTGCCGAAACTGCAACTCCAGCAATTATGCTGATAAGAAACTCTTGTCCGGCATCAGGACCTTCATGAGAATTTGAGAATTCAAACATATGGAGATGGGCACGTGTTAAAAAAGCATACATTTGGTTTTTCATTAAAAAGCAAAAACACATTTTCCAGGGTTTGTCATGTTAAATTTTACACCAGCATTGATCAAAATTGTTCATAACAATAACAATTTATTGTTCGTAACAATAAAAACAATAAATACAACACCTCTGTGCCTCACTTTGCACCTAGACTATGTGGCATGAAACCAGCAAAGGCAGAGTTGGACACGCCCTTCTGCACTTGTGCCTCTCACTTTAGACCATGTGCTATAGATTGATAAAATAGGGCCCATGGGCTATAAATGCTGTCCAAAAAATGTTTATTTAAGTTAAGAAATGGTGTATTTTATCTGGTAGAAAAAGATAATTGATAAGAATAATAATAATGATGGTGATAATAATAGCATATATATTGGCCATTGGCTGTGTCAACCTCTACTCTGAAGTGTGATGTATCTCTTGTAGTCAAGTTTTGCAGCATGTGTTTGACCTCTGCACAGGCACATAAGAAACCACTATATGTTCTACCGCATTTGTGAAGGCTCTTCCATTAACCATGTATCTGATACGAGTGCTCACCTTTTGTATTCTGTGTATTCAGAGTCGTTGCACAGTGATGTTTGCACTCAGGGGAGCAACTGTGGAGGACAGAGAGAATGTTTCACAACACTGATGAGGAAGAGGCATCGTCCTAAGAGGAAGTGATTGCTATGAAGGCAGAGACATATTTTATACACCAGCCAATGGGGCCAAGCATTTAAATGCTGAAGGCACAGTTTCATAGTAGCCACTGCACAGGATGTTCACACACACCAAAGAGTGATAATATGTCACAATTACTAATAGTGTGTGACAAAACTCAACCAAGCTTTTGTTTCCCAAGCTTTTTTTAAAAAAATACCCACTTTTTAAAGATGATAAAATATCTGACCTCCAAAAACATCAGTCACTTTTTTTATTAGTGTTATGTTGAATGGGTAATTTCAAATTTTCAAGAAATATGTTATGTTACGGTCATGATAAATGGATCAAATTTAAATTATTATATAAATTAAACAGGAAGCCCAGGGGTCAAAATATTTAACAAATGTTAGTAACCCAGTTTTAGGGTCTTATACTTCCCTCTTCTGAAACTAACTAATGGAAAGATTGACCAAATTTGGAAGTGCACAGCAAGTTTCAATTCAACAAACTAACTTCCCCAGCAATGGCTTAAAATAAAACCGTACTACACATTATGATGGTGTATGCACCAAAAGCTCACAGGGCATATTATGGTATGTTATTACTTACGTTTTGCAAGGTTCACACTTGTTTTTGACACTGTAGTAGTTCTCCTTACATTCACAAACAGTGTTTTTCTCCCATGTGCCTGTGCAAAAATGAGAGTAATTATGAAATATTAATGACTTAAACAACACAGTTGACAAACTAAAAAGGTAAAAAAAGAAAAAATAGAATAGCTTCTACATGATGATGCAGTGTCATGTCTGAACACTTACATCTTTGTATTTCCTTTGCATCAGATCCACATTTTGAACAACTGCGACACTCATACGTTTCAGAGTCTATGTCAAATCTGTAATAGCCATCCTTGCACCGACATTCAGTGTCTTTGACTCGATTACATGGGGACACCTGATATTCATGCTTTGCTTCTGTAAAAAAGTTGACAAGAAAGAAAGATTGGACAAAACAAACCATTAACTGCAACGCTGATAAATCAAGAAGGTGAAACTGAGACAGACAAAAAGGTTGTGATAGTTTACCTTTGCAGCGTCGGCATCGCCTGCAGTTGGGGGAAAAGTTCATCTGGTCCATGAACTGTCCAGGAGGACATGGTGTGCAGCTACTTCTCTGACCTGTAGCATGACACTTTTCCATAAGCTTAAAACCTGGAAAACATGAATGCCACATGTAAACAAGGTGAAGACTTCAGAAGAATTGATCTAATAAGGACAGACAATGTCCAATGTAGGTCCTTCCATTTATGAGAAACCACCGTTTGTGTACCTGGAGAACATTTGTTGCAACAAATCCCCTGTTCTATGGTGTAGTCATCAGGTGGACATGTGTGCGCTTCTTCAGTTTGTGACAAAGCCAACGGAATGACCAGACACTGCAAAATAAATAAATCAGTAAGTGTATTGTAAGTGTATTGTTCATCTTGCATGTTTACATGCAATTTTAAAATATTCAGTGAAGCAAAAGGTTTGTCTCACCATGAAGAGTAGTGTTGTGCCCACAGGGGCTTTTTTATTCCAATTTATTCCAGCTCCCTCCATCATCTTACAGGGTTAACTCAGTCCATCTGAGGCCATCTGCAGGTAAAACAACAGGTCAAATTAAACAATACACAGTACATCTGATTTTAGTTATATTCTCGGGTATATTGTGTGGACAAAAGAACAGGAAAATATGTTGATACTAATTCATATTTACATTAGTATTTATTCATCATTTCTATTCTATAATTATATTTCAGACAGTCTGTGGGTAAACGTGAGTAATGAGAATGGGGAAGGGGCCCCGAGTTATGGTTGTGGTTTCTTCAACATATGAGCAGTGTGAGCAAAATGAAACTGAAGCTCTGCTTTTAATTCTGAAACCACAGAGTTACAATAAACTGAGCTGATAGCAGGGTCAGGGTGGACTGGAAAAATGCATTATTATTTAGCTACAAGGTACAATAACGTGACAGAATTAATCTTGTTTAATCACATTTTATTTAATGGTACTATACAACCCTGGTTTCACATTAAACTGAGCTGATGCAGTTCTTTTATTAGATGACAACTGAACATAAGCAGGGTCATTTCAGGTGGTCTAGATTAAGGTAGATCTTTTTGACTTGGTCATTTTAAAAGTAGCTCCCAAACTGAAAAAGTGTGGGCACTCCTGATGTAGAGAATTGTAATATAGGCAAGAGAAGCTTATATATAATTGAATGTTGAATTTAATAATGTAATGAATGTAACCTAATGTATTATGATTATTATTCTAAAAATACTGTCCACTGTTGGTCAGCTGGGTACAGTTTTCATTATAATTTTAAAATAAATGTAGGGCCGCAGGACATTGACTGGAGGACCATGTGTGGCCCACAGGCCTTAAATTTAACTGCCTAAATCCATTTTTTTAGACTATGGGAGGAAACCGGAGAGCCAGGATAAATCTCAAGTATATTAGCTTTAATATAATTATACTTATCATAAAACCTTGATGTGTGTTTTTCATGATTAGTTCTAAGCTGAGTTTTCCACTGAGTTAATGGGAGCTGGGTTTTCCAGACCCAGTGTTTCCCACACTTCCTGGTAAAAGTTATTCCAGGGAATCAAAAGCAACAGTGTTGTACCATGCTGTGCTTTGGTGCAGTTATATTTTATTTTTAGACATTCATTTTTTTAATTTCCCCATTCTTTTTGATCATTTCTCTTGGCTTAAAATGTTTAATGTACAACTTGTCAAGAACAAACCTGCTGGAAAGACTTTAAATAAATAGATAGAAAAATAACTACACATTGTGGGACAAACAGCTGATATAAGGTATAACCTGAAGGACTCACTTTAAAGACGTTGCACTTCAGACACTTTTACCTTTCATTTAACCTAATTTTGACAATTTTTAAAACTATGACAAGTGAGACAACAATAAAACAAACTTACAGTAAAATGCTATGGCGACAATAGCATCAGTGTTATTGACAATATCAACAATCTTGAGTTGAATAGTTTAAAACAACAGGAGGCTAGTGTGAAAATAAGTTAATGTTAAGGGAAACCGTTCACACAGACATTAATGAAGCAGAACAACTCCCACATTTTTGTTGGCCACTAGTTTGGCTTCACTTCCCTGTAGCTCTGACAAGACAACACGGCTAAAGTTTAACAAGCTCCATGAGCTTCACTGCTAACATTTGACGCATTCACAATAATAATGTACAGTCAGTCTATTTTACAGTTCGTTGTTCTCTCAATGGTTTCCGTTTAGCTCCACAGAACGCACCGCATTCCACCTACAGGACCGCAGTCTCACTCAGTCTGATATGAATCAGCTCTGGCTGCCCACAGTCAGGATTTTACCGTCACTTACCTGAACAACCACTGTCACACCAAAGGCACACTCCTTCACTCCAGCTCCACAATAAATCCACTTATTAAGTGCTATAATTGTTTGAATAAATGCTACAGATGTATTCATTGGAAGCGCAGCGCCACAGTTGTCGACCCTCTCGACTGAGGACGAGAGGAGGCGGTCACAAACGGGAAACGAGTGTGTCACGCGCTCGTTTCAAGGAATTGCGAGACAAGTTGTTTTTTGGCAAGGAAGCGCGCGCGCTCACACACACACACACTCACACACATCAGTCTGAGAATGAAGACAACTAGAGGTGACTCACCCACATTCACTGTATTATAACCTAATCCATATAGGACAGCCTAACTAAAGTCAACTGATTATAATTCTGGTTAAGTTTTATGGTTATGGTTAGTGGAAGTGACTGTGACCCTAGCATTTTACCCCTAACCTCACCCAGTTCTTCAGAAATAAGGTTTGGCCTAATTAGGACCAGACTATGATCCATAAGAGCTGGTCCTGACAAGATCAGTGGTCTTTGATTGATTTTTTTTTTTACCAGAACAAATCATAAAGAAAAAAACAAAACACTACTGTACACACACGCACACACGCCCAGACAGTGAGAGATTAAATGCCAGTCAGCAGGGTGACTCACTGTAGAACTAGATTATGAAGATAATAACACACGTGTTTGCACTGCTATCCTGATGAGGACTCTGCACTGAATTCCATTCCTTTGGACAGCCTGTACCAAAGCCTTATCCCTCACCGTAACTATAACCAGTTAATACCTTAACCTAACCACAATTCACTGTGTTTGTGCCAGAAAAAGGCCCTAAAGGGATATCAAAACTAATCCATATCCAAACATTGCATTTCAAGATTATGATTAATCTTCCCACATTTATGAAGAAACTCAAATACACATAAAGGAGAAAAACTACATCCATATTCTTTCCTACTGTAATATTCAATTTAAATTATATTTATTTATATTTGATTGATATAGTCCACGTTTTTCCTTTGATATTTTGACGGACACAAGTTGCTCCTTATCACATGGTTTTTTTTTTACAAAATTTATCATCAATAAAACTTCTATGAGAACAAAATAACAGCATTTTAATAACAGCCTCCCAGCCATGTGATACACTTTTGTATGTGATACACAAATTGTATTATGACGTCAGGCTCACCTCTGATTGAAGCATCGCTTGCCCAAATATAGACAAGAGTAAATTCTGGCCTCTGTCTCCATAAACATTTAAAAATCACCCCTGATCATTTCAAACTCATCACATTTGCCTCTCAGATAATTTGACATGAATGAATCGTCCATCTTTTAAATGTTGTTGGCTGTTCATCCAGTGCCTTGTGAAAGTATCCGGCCCCCTTGAACTTTTCAACCTTTTGCCACATTTGAGGCTTCAAACATAAAGTTATAAAATTAAATTTTTTTGTCAAGAATCAACAACAAGTGGGACACAATCGTGAAGTGGAACGAAATTCATTGGATAATTTATACTTTTTTAACAAATAAAAAACTTAAAAGTGGGGCGTGCAATATTATTCGGCCCCTTTACTTTCAGTGCAGCAAACTCACTCCAGAAGTTCAGTGAGGATCTCTGAATGATCCAATGTTGTCCTAAATGACTGATGATGATAAATAGAATCCACCTGTGTGTAATCAGGTCTCTGTATAAATGCACCTGCTCCCTGATAGTCTCAGGATTCTGTTTAAAGCGCAGAGAGCATCATGAAGACCAAGGAACACACCAGGCAGGTCTGCGATACTGTTGTGGAGAAGTTTAAAGCTGGATTTGGATACAAAAAGATTTCCCAAGCTTTAAACATTGCAAGGAGCACTGTGCAAGCAATCATATTGAAATGGAAGGAGTATCAGACCACTGCAAATCTACCAAGACCCGGCCGTCCCTCCAAACGTTCATCTCGAACAAGGAGAAGACTGATCAGAGATGCAGCCAAGAGGCCCATGATCACTCTGGATGAACTGCAGAGATCTACAGCTGAGGTGGGAGAGTCTGTCCATAGGACAACAATCAGTCGTACACTGCACAAATCTGGCCTTTATGGAAGAGTGGCAAGAAGAAAGCCATTTCTCAAAGAAATCCATAAAAAGTCTTGTTTAATGTTTGCCACAAGCCACCTGGGAGACACACCAAACATGTGGAAGATGGTGCTCTGGTCAGATGAAACCAAAATTGAACTTTTTGGCCACAATGCAAAACAATATGTTTGGCGTAAAAGCAACACAGCTCATCACCCTGAACACACCATCCCCACTGTCAAACATGGTGGCGGCATGGGGCCTGCTTTTCTTCAGCAGGGACACGGAAGATGGTTAAAATTGATGGAGCCAAATACAGGACCATTCTGGAAGAAAACCTGTTGGAGTCTGCAAAAGACCTGAGACTGGGACGGAGATTTATCTTCCAACAGGACAATGATCTCTAAACATAAAGCCAAATCTACAATGGAATGGTTCACAAATAAACGTATCCAGGTGTTAGAATGGCCCAGTCAAAGTCCAGACCTGAATCCAATCGAGAATCTGTGGAAAGAGCTGAAGACTGCTGTTACAAACGCTCTCCATCCAACCTCACTGAGCTCGAGCTGTTTTGCAAGGAAGAATGGGCAAGAATTCCAGTCTCTTGATGTGCAAAACTGATAGACACATCCCAAGCGACTTGCAGCTGTAATTGCAGCAAAAGGTGGCGCTACAAAGTATTAACGCAAGGGGGCCAAATAATATTGCACGCCCCACTTTTCAGTTTTTTTTGTTTTTTTTTAAAAGTATAAATTATCCAATGAATTTCGTTCCACTTCACGATTGTGTCCCACTTGTTGATTCTTGACAAAAAATTTAAATTTTATATCTTTAAGTTTGAAGCCTCAAATGTGGCAAAAGGTTGAAAAGTTCAAGGGGGCCGGATACTTTCACAAGGCACTGTCTTTTCATCGCACAGCTATCACATCACAGCAACTCACTTTTACCAATTAAAAGATTTTAAAAAAGTGTTTTTAGTTTATCTTTGTTTAAACTTTAATCTACTTTCTCAGTGGCTTCACTATCATCTGACCCACTGACCCCAGATCATGTCAGATATTTCTATGCACAGGACAAAACACTTTTTACTACATACTGTACAATTGTGTGTATATATATATGAATATAAGAAACACATTGACAAATATCAATCAATCAATGCAAGAAACATCTGACATGTGTCAGTGGGTCACATGACTTGGATTGAGTGTTTTGTGAAAGTGTTACTGTGTTTAAAATTGTAATTTAGGTGTATGGCATTCGTCTAAAGATTATGTGCAAACAGAGGTAGACATAATTCGGGATATCAAACATAACATAAACATTGTGCAAGATAACAATAATAATAAATTAAAAAAAGGTTTAGGATTAGCATGCCAGCAGTGTAGCCTCACACAAATGTTCTGGTACACAACAGAACTCAGTCAGCAGAGCAAGACAAATACTTCCTCAGAAAAACCACATCCTTTTCTGTGAGCAAAGAAAAAAAAAAAAACTGCAAATACTCGTGCACAGTTTCCCACAGTATGTCAGTTCAGCTCTGAGGACTGAACTCTGTGTGTCTTTGTCTAACTCTGCACACTTTAAACAATGCCTTTTGTTTTTTGTCTGTGTTCTGCACTTCACTGGAACAACACCAACATGTTCCTGGCAAAGAATTCTTCAAATCTCTAATCAAACTAACATTTACTTATCCTTACGGTCAAGCAACACTAAAAGTGAAACCTCAAGATAAGCGTGATCTGAGTTTCTGTAAGTCAGTTCAGATGATTTTGCTGCTCAGTCATCTCTTGTCCAGTCATCACTGTACTGTGTTTTCTGTGTTGCTGCTTGTGGAGAGTCACACGCAGACTCAGTGGCAGCCCCTTTAAGATGCTACTATAAAGGCCTTATTTTCACGGTTGACATGTTGTGGTCTGGTTGCTGTAAGAACTGAGCTGAAGGACAGAGTACAACGCAACGCCTGAGTGGTCTCACGTCACCCTCCCAGTCCTCGTGTTCAGTCTGAGACGTTGCAGAGGAGACACTGGAGCTCATTTAAAGAAACTAGTCATTGCGTTCGGGGAAGACCTGCACGAAAATGCAAAGTTGTTGTTTATGATTTATTAACTTAAACCACTCAGTTTACACTGGAAGAGACGTCGTTTCTTAGAATAACATCATTCTCTTTATGTCCAGCATCACATGTGACTTGTCTGAACAGAATGGTTTGGTATAATTTATATTATCCAGTGTAAGGACATACCAACATGCTGCACCATCCTGTGTGTACCTTCTAAGAAGCCTCCTTGTTCTCACGTTATATTTTATAATTTAATATGTCCACACAAGCTATGACTAATGTCCCTTTTTAATGAGGTTTTGTGTGTGAATTTAGTACTGTTAGATGAAAGCTTTGTATTGCTCACTCCTGTGTGTCATAAAGATTCACATCAGCTTGTCAGTGCAATGTTATTTCTTGGAATGATCAACTGAACAGCTTTCTGTAAGAGCTACTTGACGTTGTGAAGTTAAATGAGTGGTGTTTGCTATTTGATTATGCAGCTGAGCTTGCTGCTCAAAAGAAAAATGATTAGGAGCCAAAGGATTGATTGAGTATGAAATGAGAAACAAGGTGTTTGTGGGGTAAAATAGAATAAAAAAAAAGTGGCAGTTGGAGGATGGCATTTTTTTGTGCACTGAGCCAGGGGGTCGCAGTAGAGACGGAGGCAAGCTGAGAGAGACAGTGAGCAAAAGAGACACTGTCAAAATTGTCTCTTTCACATTGAGTCACCACTTTACATTTTATGAATAATCCCCTGACACTCTTCTGTCCCCTGCTCAGTCTCATACTCAGAGGGTCTCCGGTTACATCTTGGCTCAGCTTCTCCTCCACTGTAAGTACCAAAAGCAGACATGTTCAGCCATAGCTGTGGGTCAGAACTTGTCCCGTTATGGTGATTATCATAGATGAATGTTCGTGGAACCTCACCTGCTGTCTTTAGATTGGTAAACAGATGATTTGAGGTGTGCTTGAATCGTAAAGCAGGTGTCAGCCAATACTTTGTATTCATTAATGGTTTCCTCCCTCTTCTTCTTGTGTTCCCTTTAGATGCAGCGACTTTGTTATGTTGCTTTTAGTCTCCTGTGCAGTCTTCCTTCTATACATTCTCTACAGTGCAGTGAGACAGAATATGCCTGGCCAGTGGAGGAAGCCACGTTTTGCTGTAAGAAGTGTGAACCAGGTAGAGTGATTTTTTTTTTTCTTTTCTCCTCCTTTGATATATTTCACAGTCTTGCTGCAGAGTTATAAGTTCTAACTGTGAATGACTGTGTATGTTCCAGGTAAATATATGGATTGGCGTCAAGAAGCTTCTTGTGAGATAAAGTGTGACTTTTGCAAAGAGGGCCTATACAGAGATTCCTACAATGTGGACATGAATTGCAATCTTTGCAAAAGCTGCAAAAAAAGTGAGTCCACAATTCTGCTTTTGTTTTGCATTTTAAGGTATATTTGAGACCCAATCCAATCTGTGTAACAATGTTACTTGTGAACAGTTTTAGATGTACCACACGGCGAACTATGATATTTACTGGTCACAGAGATGAACAAACTCTTCCTGCTCCGCGGGAGATTCGAATCCTTAAAGCTGCCAATTGGCTCTTTGACAATCCATGCATTATCATCCAAGGCACAGAGAACACGTATTTTAAGTCTATATCTTGCATCTCACTTGTGGATAAACAGTCAAAAAAGAAAGGGTCACCGATCTTTAAAAAAAATAAAATAAAAATAATAATAATTATAATGTCATGACAACTGTCGGTAAAATGCCAAACATCTGTTTGATGTGTATGACCATGAATCTTGACCAGCTACAGCAAACAACCTTTTTGAAGGCAGCAGGCTATTACTCATCTCTGTGTGTGTATACATTATGACTTCAGAGAAGTTTGCCCATGAAACCAAAGGTCGGGGGATTTCCCATTCTATGTCTGATGGTGGGACACAGTTAGAGAGAGATGAAAGAGAGTGGAAGGGTGTCAGGTCAGAGTTAGGGTGGGTCTCTTCATCTGGCAGCAGCAGCAGCAGCAGCAGCGTAGCCCACCAGTGATGAAGGAGGTGGTTGAAAAAGTAGACCATCATCATGTTGGTGGAAAAAAAGAAAGAAACGCAGAGAAGTGGTAAACATCGGAAAGATCTTCAGACTCAAATGTCATTTGTTATTACTCAGGTCTTTATTCTGCTACAAGTGAGGAAACAGCCTATTATTCTGTTTTAGGTTGTTTTTTATGTCATTGTGGAAATCACAGAAGAGAGAATACACAAACTCTCAGTCTCTCGACTTTTGTTTTTTAACTTATTTCAACCCAGAATGCAGAAAAGTGGCCCTAAACACTTTGAATATGTTTATACATGCAGAACTCTTTATTGTCTCAATTTAAACCACTTTAAAGCTTTATTATTTTGAATCTGTATGAACATGTCAAAGTCTACTACTCCCACACACACAGGGTTTATTCTATTTAAAGCAGTGGAAAGTATGATTTAACCCACTCAATATTTCATACATTTATCTTGCAATATAACAACACTTTGTCCTGAGTCTACAACAGGGGGTAAAGAAGCTACACTCAAATCTATTGTAATTTTATGACAAATGACTTAATGTTTTAATCTAGTCATCCATGATTTATATGCTTGTTTCCATGTTGTTCATTTTGATACCCATCGATGTAATCTGAGAAGAAATTTATAATAATTTCATGCTCTATACTGTATATGAAGTCCCGTGAAACCATTGCCTTATTTTACCAAATTTGCTTTGTGAAAAATAAATAATTCAAATTTTCTGGGCTCATTTGTGAGATCAAATGAAGGTAGTCCTGCCATGAAGCATGAAATGCTGTTTTCAAGGCAAGACAAGTTTATTTGTATAGCACCTTTCAACAACAAGGCAATTCAAAGTGCTTTACATAAAACAAAAGCATTGTCAACCAAGAGTTAGTTCCAGAAGTGACGATGTAACTGTCTTGTGACTTAAAACTAGACCTGTTACCTGCCCTGCCCAACGCGTGAGTCATTTCACATTTTCTAAATTCATGTAAAGACACACACTCAGACTCATGACTTTGCTTAATTCTTGAATAACACTCGCTTGTTTGTTGTGCCTTGTTTCTGCAGCAAACATGGAGTACAAGTCTCACTGTAACGCAACACATAACGCAGTGTGCAGATGTAAAGCTGGATACAAATGCAGAGACCAACAGTGCACACAGTGCTTGCCCATTCCAACCACCACCACCCTCCCGCCGTCCACTACAGGTATGATACAACCACATTTTATATAAACGTACACGGGTGGGGACAGATGCAACATTACATTCACAATTCACAACCATTTTTCTGCCTGATCATAATTGGTCGTATATTTAAAAAAAAGTGATTAACAAACTACACCAAGTTTACCACATAAATAATAACACATTTAACTTTCTGCTTCAAGCATGTGGCTCCACAACTACCATCTCTGTTTAGCAGCAAAAGGAAAACTTAACCAATAATAGTATACAAAATAATTAGATACAAAGAAACATCTAAAAGTGCCCCTTGCTGATGCAATTCACAACAACAATGGAACTGCCAGATCCACATCCAACCACATCATTCATATTGTAGATGAAATGACAGACAGTGGTGGGTCTCATCACGAATGACACTTATTACACAGAGGAGGCCGAGCAACTGGGCAGCAGCAACATCTCATTAACTGTGTGTGTGTGTGTGTGTGTGGGGACTAGGAGACTCAAGATAGTTGTTGACTTGAGGACAGTTATTAATACAAACAGTTAAAGGCAATAAAATCAAATCTTTTACAGAGTCTTTTCTCTCCACTGATGACGAGTGCTTGCTCATTATGTGAACTGTTGGATTTCTCTTCTCTTTGTAATATTGTAAATGTTTTTACAATGACTAAATCATTAACACCATGTTTTATATACATATGTCTTCTCCTTTCAGCTTCTACACTTCAGGCCCCAACAACACTTGTACCCCCTAAACCCATCAGAGGTAATGTAAGATCACGGTTATGTAAAAATGAAATCAGTGGACTTTCTCTTCAGTGAGTGTTTATGTACATTCTCTAAAATTGTCTCTCTCATTCATTATTACAGATCAGACCGTGTGGTTCCTGGTGATAACTGCTCTCTTGTGTACAGGAATAGCACTCGTTGTTGTTGCCAAAATAAAGCCACTTCTTCGCTGGATCAGGTCCAGGCGCGGTAGGTTTGGTTGCAAATCAGACAAGCCTGTAGCAATATATTTATTTCTATATTACCTTTAAGCAGGGATATACTATATGTTTTATATAATATACTCTTTATCTTCATTGAGTGATTATTAAATCATATTTGAATGTTGTTTCCACACACTCTTCTCTTGTTGTGCAGGCTACTTTTTGACTGAAAAACCAGTTCCAGTGCCGTCGTGCTCTGAGGAAGATGTGGTGTCCAAGCCTGTGCAAGAAGTGTGTGGGAAATGTGACCAACCTATTGATTTATGTTCTGATGATAAGTGTTGAAGCTGAACTTGGATGAGCAAGAATTTGACAGGCAGTCGCAGATGATGCAGAACGTCT
This sequence comes from Solea senegalensis, assembly GCF_019176455.1. Lineage (NCBI taxonomy): Eukaryota > Metazoa > Chordata > Actinopteri > Pleuronectiformes > Soleidae > Solea > Solea senegalensis. Next base: position 21,883,267 of record NC_058029.1, read on the forward strand.
TTTGTTGCTCAGGACATTTATGACTAATGGTACAAAATATGACTCCAATGAGTGCAGGTGAATGGACCCACAGAGGACGTGCTTTGGAGACAGATGTGTTTCTCTGGGTGCAGATATGACTCTGACATTTGTCACTTTAAGATGATTAAAGTGCATGAGAATGTGCACTGTGTTGATAAAAGGTGTATGTATGCACGATGGTACAAAGAAAGTTAAAGACAGTCTGTTTTATATCTTTACGTTGTACCTTTTTTGCTGCATTTTTGCAGTATTTAGTATTTACACCATGTGAATGAAATATGTGAATAAAAGTCTACACTGTATTCTTTCAAAATACGGTTTTATTGAAATTAAAACAATCATATTAAATACTAGATAGAGATGAGAGAGCTTATCAAAAACTATTACAGAGGAATTCTTAAATTATAACTTAAAACTATGTATCCAGTTCCAGTTCCAGTTGCTTATTTCCCAAAACCTGAAGAAAAAAATGTCACACGGAGCTCTTTTGTCCCTTCCCAGTTTGTCTGAGGTGGAATGAAATGTGCTCCACAATCATCTGTAGTCTATAAATTATTCCTTTAAAAGAATGTGCTTAGAGTCATAGTCCCAAACCAGTGACACCAATCCTCTGGGAGCTCTGCGGTGCGTCAAAGCTCCTCCTCTTTGGACATGTGGCAGTCCTTCCCCTGCTCCTGGGACGGAAAGAAAATGCTGTCGCTCTCTGCGCTCCTTTCCTCCTCAGAGAGATGAAGACTGGGAGAAGATGAGGGATGACACACAGGACTTTCTGTTCTGTTGTCCTCCTCGGCGCCCGCTCTCTCGGTCATCTTCTCGCCTACAACTGTTGTTCCAACTTGTCCTGTAAACTGGCTGAGCAGGCTGAAGATGACTGTGCCTGGATTATGGAAATGGACTGGACCTTGAGGAACATGAGCATGTAAAGAGTAGTCATTGAGGAATGCTTTAAGTGACTTGCTTACAGAAGAGAAGGTGCGACTCAGAAACCTAACAGTAATTTCCCCCTGTTGTCATTATCTTATTGACTCCATACAGTTATTTATCTATATTTCACATAAATATAATATACATATTTGATTCATAAGTACCCAGACTGGCTGCTGAGACAGATGGTGGTTGCTGCTTAGCACTGAATGAGTCTCTGGGGAACTGACTTGACTCCTTTGACTTGAAAGAAGCAGAAGCTTGTCTCCCCTAAAGACAAACATACAAACAAAGGGGGGGAAAACATGTCATTTATATAAAATACATGTTATAAGAATAAGCACTAGAATCCTTTAGACACTTACCTCATCACGTAGCTTTGTAATAGCTGAAAAATAGTAGATTAAGTCATTTTCTTTGCTCGTCCAACAGCGATAACTTAACAATTATCAGTCATATATAAGAACATATATCTGCCATACTCATGAAAGCTGAAAGGTTTAACTCACACTAACCATGTTCTGGTAAACACAAACTTACCTCGCTTAAAACAGGCGCCATCTCTCGACTGCTGGACACAGAACAAGATCACAAGAGCCAGACATACCATAACAACCACAGGACACAAGATGGCTGCCAGTTGGCTTCTCGTTGTGTCTGAGATAAAGAAACAGGTTTGAACTGAAGAGGATTCAAATTAAGAATAATAATTGGCTGTAAACGATCTTCTCTGTAAACTAGATCTTAACTGATATAGAGACAATGTTGACAAGGTTTGAAGATGATGTTTCAGGAAAGGTCAGAAGGTCATTAATGTCAGTAGGATGTATTCTCTGTATAATGTCAGTTCACACACTGTTTGTGATATATTTTACTACAATCCATACATTTCAATGTGGGAAATCACTACAGTCTGCTGGATTCATCATGTCTGTGCAGCAACCATGGCAACCTGACCCAGGTTGATCAACATTTTCATCCTTGAAACCATAAATCTACAGCTAAAAAATAGATGATTGACTCTTAAAACAATACATATCAATACATATTGTATTCTCACACACACTTTTCCCCACACTCATACACACTCACCTTCATTAGGTGTTGATGGGTCAGACTGAGAATCACATCTGTGTGAGATAAGGGTGAAGCGTTAATTAGGCACAAATCACAGTGATTCTGTAATTATTCTGTGATTCTGTATTGTTTGTAGTAAATGCTAAAAGAATCTAGCATTTTAAGATTCTAGATTTAGAGAGCCATAATGTAGAGCTTTAATAACAAAAAAACTCTGCGAGCAGTAGTAGTATTCAGTCCGTGGATTTCGGGAAATCAACACTTACTTGGAATGTTGGCAGGGTTTGGCAGAAGTGCTGCTATGTCCTGAGGAAATTGCGGGAGGTATCTGTTTATTGTTTCCTGGGGCTGCAGCAACTGCTGGAGAAGAAAAACATCACAGGTTTTGTTTCAGAGGACAAAACTGACATGAAGGTGGTCTATGTGTGTGTGTGTGTGTGTGCGATAATGTGTAGTCTTTCCTTCACAGTGTGTCATGTCATATTTTTCAAAAACCAGAGAGGAAATGTCACCATGTCTGACTTTAAAACAACAACTACTGTCTAGTTGGACATTGTTCGTTTGTTTGTTATCACAATCTTTGGCCATGAACCTCTACAGAAAACAGTTATATGTTCAAACCCTTTTTTTGTCCACTTGGGGGCGACAGAGACTCATTATGACTGTAATCAATGGTCTGCAGTGTAGTGCTGAACGGAGAGCGTATATTTTGGGTTTTTTTGAGGAGCTCTTTGACATTATATTGTTTACACATGATCATTTCAAATTATTACTTCAGAAGCACCAGATGTTACATTCTTGTTCCACACTGACTCCAATGCATTTTTGTACTCACTTATTCCTACTTTCTGATAAAGGGCCTTATGAAATGTTAATAAGCCATAGTTAATGAGTTTATCCATGATTAATACAGTATGTATGTGTGTTTTATGAGGCATTTATAAAACTATGATAGGTGCGATGTTTGTGTTGCCAAAACAAATCATTTTCAGTGTCTATGGAGACAACTCCAACTGACTTCATAACAAAATGAATTATCATATTAATGACTTATTACAATTCATGCCACTTGGTTAAAAACTGAAGGAGAAACCTGTTTTAAACGTTTATAACTGCATCACCAGTGAAGTAAAAACACAAGAAAACAGTCTAACATGACTAACACTCATATTTCCCATATTAACCATGCTTTTGATTATTTGAGTGGAATTGAATGGAGGGCTGGTGATTGTAATGGTTGTTTTGACTGAAGATGTTTGCTTCAGTGAAATGGAAGAGCTAAGATAGCATTTCTTATTTCTTACTCATGTGTCACATGAATAAGAAACTGATGCATAGTCTCAGTATCAGCATTAGTCATTATCTTAAAGTCAGTGAAACTGTGTGTTTGTTTACGTTGAGGTTAGTTGAACCCTGGTTGAAAGTCAGAACTGCTCAGTATTTACCACTGGAGTTGTTTTTTCGATGGATCTTTTCACATAATCTGCAGTTCCCTGTGTACTGGTCCACATCAGAGCATGTGAATCCAACCTCACAGACGCACTTGATATTGGACGTGCTGGTGCAGTTCTGAACCACCCTCAGATGATAATCTGACACAAAGGAAAATAATGGTGATTGTTTCTTTTTTAATAACAGCAGTTTATCATACATGCAATCTCACTGCAGGAGTTTGTTTACCTGATCTGCAGTCTCCAAAGCAGCGTTCACAACTGTTGTCACGGTTCCAGGCAGCTGTGAAGCTTCCAGCAGGACAAGGCTCACACTCTGTGCCTGAGCGCTTCAAATATTCACCTGACAGCGAGAGACATGAGTGAGAACAACCGGATGTCAATGAGAACAGTGTGCTGCATGTAAATGAAGGATGTGGTCATACAGCACGCACTCAGGGTGCTGCACTGCATCAATTTTCACCAAGACAATATAGAAATGTACAAAAAAAAGCAGACAGAAGACATATGAACTGAGTTATGAAGTGTTTCATAATTTCCAAATATTAATCATAGCAGTGAGTCAAAGCCAAACAAGAAAAAGACAGACACAAAAAAAGAAGCACATGCCAAATATCACAATTTCCTTACCTGCAGGGCACATTTCAAAACTTCTGCCATTGTGCATCCGTTGCAGCTGATAACACATTTATACAAGTAGACATCAACCACTGTAACAATGCAGCAAAGTCTTAAACTACTTATCACACAGGGCATGTTTATATATTTGACTGTTGGAGACATTTCTTATTCTTGGAGAGAAAATAATCTGTAAGACGATACAATAAATCAGGCACAAAAAGTGAAGAGGAAGGAGTTTGTTACCAGCGGAGAGGTGAGCACCAACTGGGCACATAACAACGGGACAGTCACAAAGTATTGCACAAGTCCCATTCTACCGAGGAAAAAAGTAGAAAACCATCAAGTCAGTGGCAGATATCACATGGTGTGCTAAAAACACTACATTCAAATCAAGGTTCTGTAAAAATAAGGTTTGATATTAAAATATGATGAAATTTAACAACAAATAATAATGAAAAAAGAACTCTTACCTTCAATGTGATGTGTCTTTGGTTATCTTCCTTTTGTTTTGTTAACCTGCCCAAGGTGTGTCTTTTCTTCCTCTCTCTCTCTCGCTCTCTCTCTCGCTCTCTCTCTCTCTGCTGCTGTCCTGTTTACATGCTGAGCTCCTTCTCGTGCCCGTCTGCTCTCTGACTAACACTTCATCACAGCATCAAAGCCTCATCACTTTCCAATCAAACTGTAGAAACTGACGAGGACTGCAGAGAAAGACCGAAATGTTCTTAGCAGTGAACAGTGAAGTCACAACGTATTTCCATCATAATCTTCTACAGCAGCTATTGAATATTATACACGTGAGAGTCGATTGCTGGTGCCAATCTCAGCAGACATAGGGTGAAAGGCTAACCCATCACAGGGCCACATAAAGAGACAAACAACCATCCACCCTCACAGCTGCGGTGAATTCAGAGTGTCCAATTTACCTACATGTTTTTGGCACCCTGAAACAGATGAAGCCGAATGCTTTTCTATCCATGGATGGTGTGTGAGTATTTCAATCTTTGGAAACAACAAAAAAGACTACTTTATCCTTCTGTTGTGGTTACCCTAACACTTCATTCATTTGCAATAGACAGTCTATACATGTTAAGTGCCAGCCTTGGATCTCAGAGGAACATTTTGTCTTCATAACAAGAGTGATGCTATGCCACCAAAGTATGGAAAAAGTGATGAGGACTTAATCGCAACAAGGCAGATAAACATGACCTCCTTAAAGGGAAAAAGTCACATGACAAGGAATTAGTCCAATCAAAGGTGAGCACCTACAAAGGCTTTGCTCAACTTTAACAGTACTTAATCATCATCATAAAACTTAAAGACATCTTCTTTTTATCAATTTAAAAGGACATCAAGGTCTACACAACATGGATGGGAAAGTTGAGTATTTGGGGAATCATTCTTCCTGCAAATGAACCTCAGTCATCATTCATTCGATTATTTACACCTGAGATTTTCCTACTGTGTCAGGAGCCACTGAAACCATCTCAGAAGTTGAGGGGGAAATTTCCATTTGTAGGAGAGCAACCATTCATTAAAGGACCCTCAGTTTTTTACTTTAGTCAGTAGTTCTGCAAAGGGTTTTTTTCCCCTTCAGATTCTGATGTAACTGAAATTTGACAGTTGTTTACAGTATCTGAACCCTTGTCACTGGAAAGATAAAGAGGCTGCTGTTGGATTCCTGCGTACAAAAGACCCCTATATCTCCATTTCTTTGTCATTTCTGAGGAATGACTCTTTTATTTTTAGCTGAACGGAAAAAAGCCTCTGTTTGAGACTGGCATTGCTGTATTTAAGATAAAAAAAATCACACATGTTGTTACTCAGTTTCATCTTTTATTCTGTCACTCCCTCTTGACACGTTACATACTGTAGCTCTGCACTGAAGCTTTTTAGCCAGAATTGCTTTGCCTTGATGTTTAAAGCTGCTAAGTCACACATCTGGAGAACCAGCTCTTTATTCAGGATTATCATCAAATTGTGTGGTGCCAAATGTGATCAAAATGTCTTGAGGCAAAGCTTCTAACAGATGAAGTGATGAACAAACACACTGTAAACTCCACTAAAAAGCTAATGAGATTTGTATATTAATTGAAAGCAAGTTTCTTTCCAGGTTTGTTAATGTGGACATTGTTCTTTTGCAGTCTTTAAACACAAGTACATATGCAAAGCTGAATTACCTTTTCACATATATGTATATATATATATCAAAGCCATCATACAGTCATTTTGCTAAAGCATTTGCATATTAGTAGTTCATTTCTTAAACTTGAGTTCTTCTTAAGGTGACTTTACTTGGCAACCACATACACTCAGAAAGAAAGTACCAATGGAAAAAAAACCTTTACAGTCATTTGATTAATCTACGTGTATTTTTTGAAGGTGATTGCAGTCAAAAATCCTTTCCGTGTCACATTTTAACAACATAAGTCAACGTCCTAGACTGACATCAAATTGAGGTGGTGTTTTCTAACTTCTTCATGTTGTACACTTGCCACAGTAAAAGCCTTAAAAACACTCACTTTACATATTACACCCAAAAACACACACACTGGCACATGCATACAGAGCCTCACTCAGTGTGTGAAAGCAAAACTATACAAAATGAACTTGTGCATTGTATGTTTCTGACATCCTAAAAAAACTAAAGTGAAACCCTAAACAATCGTCATTGTTGTTGTTGTTGTTTGTTGTTGTTTTTGAAATTGTAACCTAATGTAGACGTGTGAGTCGTGGCAAAAGCAGAGGAACACATTTCACCTGGATGAACCACACACAGAAAACTTACATTTAGACAACAGTGTCTGATAATAAATCCATGATGAAGGAGAAGGGAGCTTTTCCCCTAAAACGTACAATCCCAGCAGAATTGTCATTAATGTTTTACTGTAGCAGTGAGTGTGTGGGTGAAACATCACATACAACTGTGCCCAGAAACAAACAAATATAAAGTAAAAACGAGGTATGGAATCAGTTTTCATTGATTATTCTATTACCCAACCCTACAACATCTAAAAAAGATGTGGAAATACAAACAGAAGGAGTATAGTTATCTATTTGCAGCGCGTTACAAGTGATAGTGCTGATTGTTTCATACATTTTTGCTTCGCTCTTCCTTTCTGTGTGCAAACTTTTATAGGCTCAAAAAGAGGTTTAGTCATATACATCAAGCACCTTGGTGAAATAGCTTTAGCAGCTATATTAGTATTCTTTTTTTCTCAGCAATTTCCTCTATATTCTTGTGAAAGTTCATTTATTTTTGGCACTCACAGTTAACTTACATTATTTTTAACCCTCTCACATTATCCTTAAGTGACTCACCATGCAGCCCTGCTCAAACTCTAAACTAAGCATTTATGCTGAAAATAAAAGGTATTAACAGCTCCTACGTGACACCTGCGTGTCAATGCGTGTGTGACTCTCCATGTGTGAGCCTCACAGCTCTGGCGTTTTAAACTGACAACATTAACAGGATGTTTCAGCGCTGCTTTAAGGTCTCTCATTAACATAATTGACAGACATTATGCGTGATGTTCAATGCATTTCACATGTACAACATGTTTGCTATGAAACACTGTCAGTGGTCTTGATTGTGTTCCCTGTTTTCTGAAAATGCTTTGCTGGCTCTTCTATGTTGTGCAAGACTGAGAAATTGATGTGGCTGCTCATGCTATTATCTGTATTTGAGAGCTGCAACATCCAGAATGATGCTGGTACTTACTGCCAACGCTGTATAGGAGCTGCAGAGATTTGTTTTAAGTGTAGTGGAAACATTATAACAGTATTTTTAGTTTAGCCACACAATGCAAAGCACATCACTATCCGACAATATGGTCAAACTGATTGAATTCAGGGAATGAACCTGAAAGGGACCAATAAATAATCATTAGACCGACAAGATTGACATGTTTGAGTATTATACCCAACAATATTGGCAACAAGAACAAGTCATGTTGGGAAGCAGACATACAGGCCCTGCCGCTCATGTTTTTGTTTATTTTAAATAATTGAATTTTATTTGTGCAGATGTTATGACTTATTTAGGTTTAGCCTTTAGCTTTGCCCATGGTTTAAATGACACAGATACAAAGCAAGCAGTGAATCTGCAGCTGGAAGGCAGTCAAATGCTGAATCATGACATTTATCAGGCTCTAAAAACTCAAACTCACCATTATCAATACTAATCTCACATTTGACACCCATCAGTTTCTCTCCCATGGCTCAATTCCAGTTCAACCTACTGCTGCCACGCTGTTAGACTGAAATCTGCCTACTGTGTTTTTGTTGGTTTGTTTAGAGAAATGAAAGACCTGGATAGTAGGATTCCTGTACAATACCCGATTATTTAAAGGTGCAAGCTCATGGATGAACATAGAGACGCCCAGGTTAACAAGTGTGGAGTGAATAAGTCATGCTCAGCTTTCCTGCGGCAATGCACTGCCTCGCTGTATCACAGTGACCTCATCCCAGTGACTTACGGTAAATTTGCAATCGTCAAGCGTCATCCAGCTTTGCTGCAACTCACACCAAAGCTGATTCACACCGGCGGCACTAGAGTGAATGATATGAGTCATTAAATGAAGAGGTACATATGTAAACATGGTGTTGCCATAGCCATGGGTATATATGTGTGGGTGTGGTATAGCTGGATGCAGCCGAGGTCACATGACCACAGCCTCTGTTATTGCCAGTGTGAGGAGGTGTCAGGATCTGCCAATGCTCGAGGAAGAAGGTGGAGACGCCGACGACTTGTCGTTTTCTTTGTGATCACTTTCGTCAGAGGATGACGGCGCTGCAGAGTTACTGTGAGAGACACATCCAGACAAACTTATCCAGACTAAAAGGTGCTTCACTCCACCAACAATAAGCTCATTATCCAGATCGGCACCTAATTTTAACCCCACATAAATAACAGCACTCTACATGCAGAAGGCCTGATCTTTTTTTAAATGAATCATCTCCACATTATTTAAAGAGAAATGAACACATATAATATATATACGATATTAATATAGATAACACATATAATATATTAAAACACTGCTTTATTGTCTGTCCTCATATTAAAAGATACAATATCTGAAACCTATAATAACAATAATACTAAGAAGAAAAATGAAGCGACAGGAGTGTCGAAGAAACAACAAACTGAAAGCCAGTGTGTGTGTGTGTGTGTGTGTGTGTGTGTGTTACCTGTCTCCACTCTGTGTGATGAGTCTCCTGCAGGTCTCCATCTGAACATCCAGGCCTCTCTTCATCGAGCACATCTCCATGTACTCATGCAGGTGTCGGTTCATGTCACTCTTTGCCGTGGCCAGCTCCAGCTGGAATTAGAAAACATGACGTAAAATCACAGACATGAAGTAGATTACACCCCTGCTGCTGTTGACACTGTAACAAAAAAACAAAAAAAAACTTTTTTGACATTAAGATCATGAATTAAAGATCTAATGTGTAAGAATAAGTGATATCTAATGGTATCCCTGCAGATTGCATCAAACTGAGGACTCCTCCCTTTCCCAAGCATGCAAGGGAACTATGGTGGCCTTCACATACTAGAAAGGATGTAACCACTCTTTCTCAACTCTCTCCACTCTCTACTCTTAGGTTTATAAATCAGAGACTTTCTTTGTCATCTGTGTAGTAAGAAACACACACTCTGGCTGTTTTTTCCGTTCAGGTAGTACACAATGAAAACCAAATGATTATTCATACATACCAAATGATTTCTTTATCTTTAAATCATTAAGCAATTCTGCAAACAAACTAAAACTGAAATGCTACAATAGTGTTTTTACAGTGTATATGGACTCATGAAAACAGTCTACACACAGCTGATTCTGAACAAACTATAGTGACACGTTCAAATCACGATCTAGCGCACGTTTAGTATTGAAATGTAAATACAGCACAGTACATATTTGCTGTCTTAAAGCAAACCACTGCTGGAATATTTCATGACTGCCTCCTAAATATTACACACTGGACTTTTTAATGAATTGGAACAAGAGAACAGAGGAAAGAAATGAATAGAATCACTCCTACAACTCCGGTACTTGAAGTATTTGCTTAAGTTTTGTGACACAACAGTAGAATATTAAAAAATCTAAACAGAAAAACATCTCATTGGTACGTATTACGCATGAATCAGCACATCTCGCAAACGCACAGTTGCAATTCCTGCCGCAATCAAAACAAGAAGAAAAGACCCAGTTAGACAACATGTGGAAAACCTTGACCATGTTTAGTTCTCCTGCCCTTTACGAGGAAAACTGAGTAATCGAGATCCATGAATGACAAAGACACACACAAAACAAATGCAAAAGCAAAAGATGACACACTGACTAATGAATATTATTACAGAATATTTCCTTTCCTCACTCTAAAGTTCCATTAGGGGTTTGTCCATGAAGTTAAAGCAGAGATGATAATGTAGATGACGTCGTAAAAAAGCAACCACAATGAAACATTACCACTCATTACCAAGAAAACAGATCTATAGAGAGAGATTTCCTTTGAATTTTACAGAGTGTTGGAAAGATTTTAGCTCATGCAAGTACACTACTCTATATACTAAATCATTTTTGGATTTCAATGCAGGAAATAGTCCATATTATAGCTTTAAATGTTAAATGAAGCTGCATCTACCTGATACACACGCACATACTTACACACTGTAATAACATACCAAAGGAGACTAATAAGACAGAATAAACAAGCATGTAGTGTTCATGAAGTATGATATCAAAAAGTAGAATGTCTGACCTCAATCTGGTCAATTGTCTCTTGGTATTCCTTCTCTCGGGACTTAAACAGACACTCTGTGTCGTTTATCACCTTTTCCAGAGTGTCCTCCTGGTTAGAGAGGGAGAGCAAGGACAGAGACTTTTTGAGTGTGTCGTCATCTGTGGACAGGTTAAATCTGCAAGTGATAAAAATACACGGACACGTAGAGACAGAAACATGTTTGTGTTTGTCTGCTAATCGTTTAACAGTCAGACACAGCTGCCTTCCTGCTTCCATCAGCTCAAATTTCTCCAGCAGGGACAACACACACACACACACACACACACACAGTCTGGCTTCCATGACGTCAGAGGACAAAGCATTGACTTCCATTCATTTGCACAACCTAAACAAAGTGTTATCCCCACCCTTAACCACATCCTTATATCCTCATAACCTCATAACTGAATCACAATCTAACCTTACCAGTTTGTCATAAGTAAGGTTCTCTTTTGGTCTCCACGAGGACTACTGGTGCTGACAAGGTCAACATTGCAGATGCAATTACTGGTGTGTAATGTGTGTCTACTTCACCAGACATGAAGTAAAAACAGAGCTGAACCATAAGACATCAGGCATAAACTATGTGGAAATCATGCAATCCACTGCAATCTCCTCACGTCCTCATGACGTTATAAGTCATCGCCTCATCCTTTCAACAAACGCTGAGCATTATAAGTATAGCAGAGTGCAGATCTTGGTACAGTCATTCAAATCAAAACACTACCTCCCCTGGTGGGTGGGCGGGGTCAGGAGGCAGAGTGCATCCTGGGAAGTCCTCCCAGAGGAGCAGTGTTTCTTCAGTTTCCTCCCAGGCCAGACTGTCACAGTCATCCTCAAACTCACATTCACGCCTTGAACAAAACACACACACACACACACACACACACACACACACACACACACACACAACACACACACACACACACAGAGGGAGCGAGAGAGAGAGAGAATTAGTGCAAGTGCAAAAGTGAAGGACACTTCTGTTACACTCATCACATTTCACTTACAGATGGTTCAGCATCCTCTGCATTTCCTCATTGATCTGATTGGCTGATGAGCCACAGTGCTCCTCGTCTTTGGCCACGCCCCCGTCACTTTCAGAGGTGCTCACAGGCTCGTCGCACTCGCTCCCATTAAACGACAGGGGAGTTTGTTTCCGGCGGCAGTTTAAGGATGACTGGCTGTTCGGCACCTGAGGCACATATTCAAAGTCAAAGTTTTAACAAACTATAATCTAAAACTAAAACAGAGAGGTAGTTAGTTTTATCCTAATCCTCATACCTGGTACATCTGGATCACATCCTCACAGTTCCTCTGCTGAGCTACGTCACAGAGACGAGCCGTGATGTCAATCCTGCGACAAATGTCCATGTCCACCTTCATGGCTTTCTCCTGGATCTTACTGTCCAGCTCAGACAAGTTCTGCAGCGAGGACAGAGGAGACCAGGCAGAAGGAGGAAACGAAAAAACAGTTGGAGGGAAACACGACTGCCGACTGTGCTAAATGCCTTGGTAGGGTCACAAATTGTGTTTCTCAAAGTCAAGGATCCTTCCATGTCTGCTCCAATAACGACAAGGCAAGACGTGAAAGACTAGCCTATGTGCATCATTTCTTCAACAAGAATGTTCCACCCGGCATGCATGTGCAAAGGATTGTGATTCACAACATGCAGTGGAGTCCAGTGATGAAACACACTTTAAATTCAGCCATCCGAGGATCCTTGCTTGACTCTGAGAAACATCAAATGTCTGATATAGCACCTTGTCCATTGGAGCAGTGGTACAAAACATAATTCAATTAATTTCCACATATTTCCTTGGAGAAATGCATGCAACAGTCAATGCATATGGACAGCTGTTCACTACCAATAGCTAAATATTCATATGACAGGTAGAAGAGTGTAATGGCTGTTCAGTGCTCACATTGCTCATGAGACCTTTGAAGAGAACCAGCTCTGCCTTCAGCTGCTGAACTCTGAGAGCCAGCTCATCCTGACAGCCTTCACTCTCCTGCAGGTCCTGCAAATATGAAGGAAGCCATGGAGAACACACACACACACACATACACATACATGTCAGCACTAGGTGCAAACATGCACACACTGACACAGAGATGTCCTGACAAAGTCTTGTCCTTACTGGAAATGACAGGATACATCATGCAGGTGGATATCATTAAAGTGATAGTTCAGGTTTCGTGTGAGTGTGGTTGTGTAAAATGAAGTACTGACACAGAGTCGACGCTATTGTTGCTATGATTTCCTCTAGAGTGCTGCCATTGCTGCGAACCAGAGACAAAGACGCACTGAAAAACTAATTTGCACCACTATAAAATCGTGTGGCAGTGATGCAAAAACATTGATTTTCTCTACTTTGATCTTCGGACTTTGGTGTGGAAGAGTGAGTGAGAGACAAAACTTCTGTTTCCTGTCTGAAAATGCTGTCCAATTTCAAGAAGAACTGGTGAACACATTCTTGAGATACTGTAGACTTAAGCAAGTGTTGTTGTTTTTAGGTAAACATGGTTGTAAGTTGCTTAAAGGTTGTTTCTCTTTGTGTCCTTAATGTTTTCAGTGAGGATGAATATCTGCGTGTGTGTCAAAATGGTTACCGGCGATAGCAGCATGCTGGAGAACGTGCACATTGACTCTGTGTGCACTAACTCATACTTCAAAAAACACTTCAAAACACCTGAACTAGCTCTTTAAAACAACAAGATTTTATCTACAAAGCACCCATAAACATTATACGTCGTAACTGTATGATCTTGTCAGGGGAGCAGTAGATTTTTCTGATGGCATTATAACTGTCTCAACATACTGGAACACTGGTCAGGCCCCCCACATTCTCACATATGCAGCTGTCTGCTAAATGGGGTCAGGTACAGATTCCCACCAATGGTGTGCACACGTGCACCTTCGACACAGGAAATCAACAAACCACTGCATGTATAAAGACACAACTACAGGAAACACAGATAAGGCAGTCAGTCTGACGGCAGGTGAGATGTGGTGGAGGATCCTCATAAAGTTTTCTTCAGTTCAACATAAATGAAGTTTGTGTTGCTAAATGAGATGAATGATTGATGGCCGAAGAAGAAAGAAAACTGCTTATAACAGTGGAACGGAGCTGTGACACATGCGGCACAAAGCAAATGAACAGCATACTCCTCACCAATGAGAGAAAAAAAAAGACCAAAAATAAAAAGTAGTCTTTCCTGTTTGTACCAGTTTTATGAAAAACTATCATCTAAGCAATTTCACGACTAATAAAACGGCTGATATTGGTTGTTTTTCTGACTCAGAACAGTCAGGTGAGGACTTTATTAGACTGCGGCCTTGTTTACTTCCAGTACAGGATCACATGTATAATGTTACCTCTTGTAGGTCTGCAATCTTCTGCTGCAGATCCATCCTCATAGTGTATTCTTCTTCCCATCTGAAACACACACAATGAGAGGAGAGAGAGGAAAAGCTTTAGTCTGTCCCATTATGTAACAAACAGAGCAGACACACATTAATAAGGTTCAGGTTGACTATGATAGACTGTATGGAACTACTTTAGAAAGAAAACTAACAAACAAATGTCCCCTCAAACACGGACACAGATCACAGAAACCATGCATGGAACATCAGTGTCAATGACCCCTGCTCTTAAATTAAGGAAATCATTGTTTATCTCAGGGAAACAGGGTTTACAGAGTTGTCGATGTGATCTCTACAAGTGTGTGTGTGTGTGTGTGTGTGAGAAATAGACTGAGCCCAAAGTTTGTTTTTAAGAGCTTAGGACTAAAATATTTCCATATACATTATTTATTTCATAAATGAGCAAAAAGAAAAAACAATACTTGAACTTCAAATCATTACTTTCATTATTGGTGTACAAAACAAAGCACTCCTTAAATTATCTTTAAAAAAAAATCCATCCACATAAACATAAAAATATGCAAAGCAACTTTTAAAAATGTATCATAAATATTTTACAGCCATTTGAGACTTAATCACACAAGTGAAAATCAAAAACCCCACGGCCCGTTGGCAACATTCAGACCTGGTATTAATTTAAGTCCTCTGATCCAATTGTGGACAGCCTTAAGTATGACTGTTCATTACTTAGCATTAAAATGCGTCTCATCTAACCACATATGATCAGATCTGGCATCCCGGCCTTAATTCAAATACGCACAAGATATGACACACAATATGATACTGCAGACTGACCCATGAGTCTGCACTTACTCTATATACAGTATGTTTAAAAGCCTGAGCTCACATCCCTGCATGTGATCTCAGATAATGTCACCTCACATGGTGCATTTGTGCCCCAAGGAAATCCACTCACTGCAGAGAGTGCAACTTCTTTCCTAAATGCTGCTTAAAATGCAGAATGCTGCAGCGCGTTGGGGCGTTTGGGAGGGGTACACTAAATCTGAAAGAAAACTGAGTCATGAAACGTAAGCTGTTGTTGCCGAACAGGATCCTCATTTGATCGGGGAAGGTGAGAGTGCACAGAAAGTCGAGAAGCGCCGCCTCCTGCAAGCCAAGCCCCCGCATCCAGCAGATGCAGCTCACAGTGTATGCTGCATTGCAGATACGGTGTGGAGGGTAGGAGAGCGGAGGGGGTGAGAGAGGAGAGACAGAGAACAGGAGAGGGAGAGTTCACTGTGTGGGTGGGATCGTTTTGGGTTTACATGAGAAACAGAACCTGGGACGGAGAGTGTGGTGAGAAGGAGAAAGAGGAGGGAGAAAAGTTGTCCTTGAATAAAAAGGAGACGTGGAATAGTAACAGTGTCAACAGTGAATTATCATCTATAGGCTCTGCAAATAATCAAAATCAGAGTCCAATGTCACACACTTGGCAGGTTGAAGTCTTCCTTCTCCCTCATTCACAAACAGTCTCCTGCACTGCAGTAATTCTTCTCTAGGAAGAACGCATGGCTGCTCATTTGGACATAACATGAGGGAACCGTCATTGTTGAATGTGCTGGGATACGGGAAGTACAGCAGTGAACTCTGAAAGAAAGCACGTACCCCTGAAAATATACTACACTGAATTGTGTCAGGGTTTGTAAACCTGCCTTTTAGAGACAAGTACGCACTGAACCAGATCATGAAATGGTCCAGTTGGCTGACCGTGGAGTCACAGCCGTGCCCAGAGTCGCTGACAGTTACAGCGGCTAACTAGCTCCATTTGTACTGATGACTGATGATTTTAGCACCTTCCTTCTGGTGGGAGATTTAAAGTCCTAAGACAAAGTGCTACAGGAACAGCTTCATCTCTGCAGCAATAATTCATTTAAATAAGACGACCTAAACAGGTCTTTTATTGTGGTGGTTTCTTTATGGTCTTTAGTGTTTTGCATTGTTTATTATCTTCTTCTATTCTGTTTTAAATCCTTTGTCAGTGCATAACCATCCCCATGTTATGTGTGGTTTTGTCCCAATGTTTGTCTGTGTGAAATATGGACGCCCCTGTTCACTGAAAACATAATCTACCTACAGGGATAAATAAAAACAACTGAACTGAACTGAACTGACTATCCTTCATGACAGAATTGAAAAGAAAATGGTTCTCCTTCTCTACGAGAGAAAATCCAGCCTGAAGGAGAGCTCACGCTGTTCTACTGCAGTGATTTTGAACAGTTGAGTCATCGTCCACACTTACAGACAGCTGCAGGACTATGGTGTGAATACACAATGCTGTAAATGTGTACAGAGTGTAAATAAGTGAAATCATCTGCCTTTTAATCTAATGATACATTATAGCATCAAAAAGTAAAGGAGGAATTCAGGGAGGATGTGGTTTATTTTCAAAGGAAGAAATTATTTGAATTTGGTGGTGATCTGGATAAAGATTCAGAACTTTAAAAAAACCAAACAAAAAAAAAACCTTACCCTGGCGAGATAATGCTTTTTGACATTTTCATTTAAAGAGTTTCTAAAAATGTCAAAATATTACCTCTGACAGAGCTGCATTACAGTGAAGTTCCATCACAATATCTTGGGCTACACTCACATTACCAGGTTGAAATGACTCATTTGTTTCAGTTAAAGTGACTAAGATCTGATTTTCTCAAAGCTGTGTGGACAAAGCATGTGGTCCTAGGTCACTTTGTGGCCATGTGACATGAGTGAAAACAGTCTCCAGACTCCATGTGGGTTTTTGCCTGTAAACATATGCTAAGTCTGTCTGCACAAGCAGCACAGCAACAATCAAAGAACGAAAGAATGAAGGAGAGTTTTGTATCTCACCCACAGATTGGCACCAACAGCTTCAGTTTCTGAATTTCCTCTTTGGAGGATCAATAATTGTACATCTTATATTTTCCTGGCGATTCAATATGTTTTCTGTTGTTGACGATGACATGCAAAAAAAGATATTTGTGCGCTTTAGTGCACAAATATCTGACCGAGACCATCGGGACCAGGCAGATTGAGTCGGGTTTGGACAAAAATTGAAAATGATTGTTGGACTCGGTGTTGCTTTACAGAAAACACAGTGTAAACATTTAATAAACAGATATACCACCATTAAATATAATAAGAAACTGATAAGTGATTAACCTAGTGTTTCTGTGAACGTAACACAGAGGCTACTGAAAGCCATTCATGGTGGATGCTATCATTTTCCCCCACAACTTTAAAAGAAACCACAATGGTTGGATTATGTAGATAGTTGTGGTTAATGGTGAGTCTGAAATTGTACTATACTCATAACATTCTAGCATGTATGGATCCCCTTTGAGAGGGCAGTCCTGTTCAGATGTGAGACACTTGAACAGTTAAATCTGATCTGTAATTCATCAGATTTGAACACCATGGCTGTTAATCTGACGTAGCGCTCTCTGAGTGCTTTCTCTAGTTATCTTTAAAATGACAGAAGAGAGTAAAACGAAAATGTGCCTTTCCTGTTGGGACCCGAGAATGTTTTGTATGGTATGTATGTAAGAAGGGACTTAAACATTTACTTCAGTTAAATGTAGGTCTTACAACTGCGAGGTCATGCTGTACATCCCACTAAAATCAATATAAGTGCTTTCAAAGCATCACAGTGTCTGTATCATTCTCCACATTAGCCTGAGTGGAAAGCTGCCAGGAGTTTGTCTTTCAAGTTGTTCAGCCTGACAAATTAATAATCTGTTGTCCCATCAACATGAGCCCTATTTCTGATGGACTATGCCTAATATTCCTGTAAACTAAGCCCCCGCCCAGGACTCGTCTCTCTCTGAAGTGGCCGATCCAAACACAAGCCCGCTAAGCTTTGACCTTCATTCTTCTTTATACTTAGCCAATGACGTGTTAATTTTTTCCGGGTGTATTTCCAGCAGCAGCACCTGCCTCTGTGGTCACGCATGAAGTGGACACAGGATCAGGCTGAGGTGATGGATGGAGAGGTTTTGTGCTGACTCTGCTCCTGTGGGAGACAGCTGGTCTGCAGCTGCTTTACAACCTTACTCACTCCTTCAGAGTGGAGCATTAAGTGAACTGCAGGACAATCCCAGGCCCAGTGAGAAAGTGTCATAAAATCAGTCTATTTACCTGCGTTTATACTCATCTCTCTCCCTCTTCACTTTGGCCAGGACATTATACAGTGCTCTTATCTCGGGGGTGATGGTATCGATCTGGACCCCGACTCCATCCGGATGCACCCAGGACACTCCGGGGCTGGTCAGACGCTCCGCACCAGCGCCAAACTTGCGCGTGTGGTTGTATGACCAGATGGTGCCCGGAAGGAACCTTGGAGGAGGGTTGGTGGAGTTTCCCGAGTTTGAGACTGCTTTAGAGCTGAAGCCAGGAGAGTCCATACAGGGGGAGCAGTGGCTGATGGTGATGGATGGGTTACTTGTGTTTGTTTGGGTTGAACTTGTGTTCTCAGTGAGAGGGGGTGTGAAGAGTGTTGTAGGTCTCCTGGCTGAGTTGTTGGTGTTGTGGAAGGGGAGGGAGCCGGGCCTGAGAGGTATGGTACCAACAAATCCAGTCTGCACACCTGCTTCCTGGGTATGAGCCCTGTTCCCACAGCATCCACCCTGACAGCCCTGGTTGGAATCCAGCGCCTGTTGCAGCTGCTTCTCTAAGATCTTATTTCTGCGCTCTAGTTCGTGCACTTTGGCTAAAAAGCATCTGAACCTCAGGTTGAGGGTTTTGAGGACGCTGATGTTGGATCCCAGGTCGTTTCTGAGAGCCATGGCTGCGGGAGGATGCGGCGCGGCGCGGTGCTGCTGGTACAGGCTGCTGTGGTTGTGGTGGAGGTAAGGTGAGGTCTGGGAGGGCGCGGTGGTGAAGTCAGGCCCCGGCTGATCAGGCCCTGGGCCTCCCTGCTCACCCAGGAAAAAGGAGGCTGTGTCCGGTCCACCGAACACGGCGTCGGGCAGGAGACCGGAGGGAGAGTCGGGGTGTCCGGGAGAGTGGATCTGCTGTGGATGCTGATGGAGATGCGCGTTGGTCCCCAACAATGGATTCATGCTATAGTATGGAAAACTAAAGCGCTGCAGATCTGGCATGAACACGGACGGCGAATGTCTTGTTACAACAGAATCTGTAATGATGGATGAATAATGATAATAATACTTAGCTGAAAAAACGCAGGGAGACGTGAGCGCAAAACGCCAGCAGTCACGCGATAGTGGATCCGCTTCTAAATAACAATCTTATCCTTAAAGCTCACAAGTCTTAACGTCCGCTGACGATGAATCACAGCACTCTGGACATCCACGACAAATAAACATCCTCCACATGAGCTGCACAGTGCGGCAACGTTAGGTCTTCACTCCGGCGAAATGTTCTGGTTACAAAAAAGCAAAGAAATGAGGGGGGAAATGATGCAGAGCGTGAATAAATAACAAAGAAATCCACAGTCACCGCGTCTCTGAAGTTCTGGCAACAAGATGCGAGCTGAGCTCAGGCAGGAGCAGGTGCTGCGGGATTGGAGGAGCACAGCTACCGTAATGACGCGACCAGAGGAGCACTGATCCCTTAACTGTTGGTTTTCCGTGGATTAACAAACACAGCGGATCATTCTTATCAGGTTCTGTATCTGTGGAGCACAAACATACAGCTACTAACGTGAAAATAAGAAATTAAATAGTTAAATAATAGACAATAAGTAAATAAATACACAGACAATAACGTTTTACTACTATCACCACCACAACTACTACTAGCCTACTTTTACTACTACTACCAATGATAATAATAATAATAATAATAATAATAATAATAATAATAATAATAACAACAACAACAACAACAACAACAACAACAACAACAGAAAAACACAAATAAACAAAAAAGTTATGTGTCATTTTGCTTTAGAGTCACATAATATATGTAATAATATGAAATAAAATAACACAAGACATGAGAGCTAATAACTAATAGCTAATGTTTTTCATGAATATCAATATTCATACATATTATAATATATAATATATATATCTTTCTGTGTAGAGCAGACAAGCTGACAGTGGTTTCAAAGTCTGGAGTCAGTGTTAAAAGTCATCTCCTCTTCAAAGAAGAACTTCTTGATGGTCCCTCAAGTGACTATACTATACTATGATAATAAATGGTATGATCATATTCATACTGTCAGTGCAGGGACTGTATATTTTTAGTTGAATTCATCAGCATTCATCAGCAGCTCCCAGGTTTTCCTCTTACACACATTTTCCACATATATTTAGACACTGCATTTGTCTCCGATGGCATCATTCATAGATCATATCATAGAATAGATGGGGGGGGCTTTTCACCACAACTGTGTCAGACCAACTACTACTGTAGTTTACAGGAAGGATTGCATGTCTGACACATAATTCAAACGACAGAAAATACACATGCACTCTTCTCTGATAAATAGTCTTCAGTTGTCGTGATAGTCAGCTGCCTTATCAAAGAAATGGTTTCATTACAGATGACTCACTGATGGAACTATTAATTATTCATTAATGTTTTCAGTAATCGGATGTAATGAAGGATAACAATCTGAGCCATCAGGCAGGCACCACTACTCACTGTGCAATTGGACAGTTGTATCATCTGAGAGGAAATGTGAACAACGGTGGAAAAAGTGAACTGCTGTGTGTGCATGAGTAACACCACAGGCACAGACTTTCAACCATATCTCTTCTATTGTTGTGTCTTTTCATTTAGCCATTTCCACTGCATCAGTTTGAACATTCACATGTTTAAACAACATCTTGAGTTTTAAACAGCACCGTTTTTGAACAGTTTTATTTTTATCATCTAAGGAATATTTCTAAAACAAAATATGATGATGATTTTAATATTTAAAGATACAAAGGCTCTTATTTCATCCTGTCTGGTCTATTGCAACTGTTTGGGTTTTTTTTACCTGCATGAATCAAGAAGCAATTGATTGATTACAAACTGATCAAAACACAGCAGCCAAACTTTTAACCAGAGCAGAAACACAATCACATCACCCCTGTTTTAGCTGCCTTCCACTGGCTCTCTACCAAGACTTCATTGATTGACATTTAAGTCTCTTAATGGACTCTGCCCAATTTCTATCTCCGACCTTTTAGTACCACATGCTCTTGCATGTACTTTGAGATCCTAAAGGTCCAGAAGATTTGCAGTCCAGTCCCAAGACTGTGGAATGACGTGCTGGAGGAGATCAGGTCAGTGCAGTCAGTGATGTCTTTTATGTCTCTCAAGGCCTCTTTTTTTCCTTATTTTTCAAATTCAAAGTGACTTTTATCAAAAAAAAAAAATACCCTGTTTCTTTTTAAAATGATATTTTTATTCATCCTGTTGATTTTGACTTAAATTTTTTAAATGCTTGATAATTAGTTCATTATTATCGTCCTTAATTTGTGCATCACACAAATCTATGTAGCGTTATCCAGTAAAGACTAGGATTTCATATATATATATATATATATATATAAATATATATACATACATACATCTGTAATAATACAGATGGATGAGCCAGCAATATTTCAAGAATCTGGGAAATTAGTTTGCACAACCTGCAGGTATTCATATGAAAATCTCATACTGACCTGTGATAGCTGATTAAACTTGAAGCCAGTGGTTTTGAGGTTTTATACTGAGCTCAGAGGGGGCACAAAATTCTTCTTCGGGATTCTCCCTTTAGGGATCGTCACAGTGGATCAGATTATACTAAAAGAGTGTGGAATTTTCCATATAGAAATCATGCATTTAATCAGGTTAGCCATGATGCTACGCTACTGCACCCAGCTATTCAATACAAATTAAGAAAACAAATGTGACTTTAAGTGGCAGGGCAACAATAAATGTGAGTTGGTTGACTCTAATCATTTCCCAAAGTCAAACAAAAATCATTTCTTGAATACTGCAAGCATCAAAGCTCCAGTGGGTATTAAAAAATGTTTGACAGACACTAAATTCTTAAGCATGTTTGTGTGCAACACAAAAGTGTATGATCACTTTAAAATGTATTTATAGGAGAAAAAACCTTTACGTATCGTAGGCAACGGCCTGGCTTTATTTAGCATCAATGCAGAACAACATCCTGTCTGAAGACACTTTCAAAATGAAGAGGTGGGTGGATTTGTTACATTTTGTCTCACCATTAGATGTCACCAACGCTTATACAGTGGACCTTTAATCCCACTGGTGCAGTTTTGTGCAGTGACAAAACAAGACGAGGAGGTCATGGATCTCACAAACCGAGGACTTTATTCCACCACTGACTGCAGCACCTCAGTGCTACAGACAGACTCTCACACCTTCACTCCATCTCACACAAGAACAGAACAAGGAACCCAACAAATAAAAAAGAAAATACTTGGTCACCAAATTTGATTTTTTTTTTTAGTTTACTCTGTGGGACCTTTCCTCAGACGTATTATGGGGGTCGACTGTCAGATGGAACAGGCAGAGTTATAAATGATACCAAGTCTTATTGTATTACATTTATAACTCTGGATTCAGACGAATGCAGTAGATGTGGCACAGTGCAGGGGACGGTCAACTAGCTAGTTGGTTTACTCCTTGGAGGCCATGTGGGCCATCAGGTCGCAGACACGGTTGCTGTAGCCGAACTCGTTGTCGTACCTGGTAAAGGAGCAAAAAGAGTCAGCATGCATGACTGGACATAACTGAGGGCATCAAAGTCATCCTGGTTGATGGCTTACCATGTGACCAGCTTGACAAAGTGGTCGTTGAGAGCGATGCCAGCGCCAGCATCAAAGATGGAGGAGTGGCAATCACCGTTGAAGTCTGTGGAGACGACCTGCAAGAGAACAAGGAAAGAGCTCCACATTTAACAAATCAACAAATCACTACAAGGATAAAATGACAATAGAAAACATACCTGGTGCTCTGTGTATCCCAGAATGCCCTTCATGGGTCCCTCACTTGCAGCCTTCACAACCTTCTTGATGTCATCATATTTGGCCTGAGGTGCAAAGTAGAGGCTTTGTTTTATATAACGCAGTCGTAGAATTTTATGAAATATAAAGTTATTAAAGCATAACTACATTTAACAAAAAGGTGATAATTATTCCAGCCTTGGAAAATAAGTTAAGGCCTTCTTCTCTTAAAAAAGGTCACTCACGGGTTTCTCCAGACGAACAGTCAGGTCAACCACCGACACGTTGGGGGTGGGGACACGGAAAGCCATGCCAGTCAGCTTGCTGTGAAACACACATACAGGAACGCAAGATCAGAAGAGTATTTACAGAGAGCCTCGAAGACATATTTAGATCACGTTTCTGATACTGACCCATTGAGCTCAGGGATGACCTTGCCCACAGCTTTGGCAGCACCGGTTGAGGCGGGGATGATGTTCTGGCTGGCACCGCGGCCATCCCTCCACAGTTTGCCGGAGGGTCCGTCCACGGTCTTCTGGGTGGCAGTGATGGCATGAACTGTGCTCTGATGGACAAATACAGAGAGGAAGAGATTAAATTAAAAGCTCAACACATCATCTTGCTGCCATATTGTCTTCAGAAGTTCGGTCCTCACCATCAGGCCCTCAATAATGACAAAGTTGTCATTAATGACCTTGGCCAGGGGAGCCAGGCAGTTGGTTGTGCAGGAGGCGTTGCTGTGAAGGAATTAACAGCATTAGTGAGCTTTGCACCAGTTTAATGCATCACTTTACAAATGTAACAAAAACAAAGCATTTTTTTGGATTTTCAATCACTTCTATTAAGCAAATATTGGGAGTAAGTTCACCAAAACAAGCAGTTGGTGGCACAAAGTGTGTCACTACTTACAGCATTTACATTTTTAATCAATATCCTAACTTTTCCTCTGCCCTCAAGGTAAAAATGTGTGATTTTAATTATTCCTTCAATTTTTAATGTGTTTCTAATGACATATTGAAAATAAAACATGAATGGGTTAATGGAATCCCTCCTATTGCCTTAAAAGGCTAAAGTAAAAAAAACAAAACAAACCTCAAACTAAATTTCAGATCAACTCCACTTTATTTCACAAAAACCTAATAACCAAACCGTCTGAGATACTTTGATTCTTACCTGACAACCTTCAGGGAGTTCTCATATTTCTGATGGTTGACACCCATAACAAACATGGGAGCATCAGCGCTGGGTGCAGAGATGATCACCCTCTTGGCACCGCCCTTCAAGTGAGCCTGAAATGGGTTTGAATCTTATTAGATCTGCATCATTTGTTGGAAAAGGCAGCTCATAAAGAGAATGTGTCAGAAGAACACAGGTACATACTGAGGCCTTCTCAATGGTGGTGAAGACACCAGTGGACTCAACCACATACTGGGCACCAGCCTCGCCCCATTTGATGTTGGCAGGGTCCCTCCTACAAGCAGGGGAAAGGAAAGCAGCGTGTGAAGGACAATAAAAACACAAATACACACACAGACTTCAGTCTCCCTGTTGTGCATGTGTATTGAAATGGCTTCATTTCACTGAAAGGCTGAAAGGTTGAAACTCAAACGCACTCATGGAAAACTGAGATCTTGTGTCCGTCGATGACCAGCTTGTCACCCTCAATCTTGACCTCGCCCTTGTAGCGGCCGTGGGTGGAATCATACTTGAACATGTAAACCTAAAGACAGGAGATGAAGAGCAGCTGGGAAAAATGTGTACACACACATATTCCAAGTTCCTCAGTCTCTAAAAGAACTTGAAACTCATCACTTTAAAGTCTACTAGTATTATAGTACTGATTTAAAAAAAAAACAAAAATACAGAATACGCACCATGTATTCCAGGTCGATGAATGGGTCATTGATGGCCACAATCTCCACCACCTTTGAGCTGAAACCAGCACGGGTCACCAGACGACCAATGCGGCCAAATCTGAAAAATAAACAGTGTTGTTTCTCAGGTTGGCCTCCAGATGGTAGTGTGACACCAGGTTAGTGGAGGAGGCGTGATGTCTGACTAAATGTGAAAATAGAACTGCTTGTTAAATGAACACAAGTTTTATAAAAACCTAATGTCTAATATATAAAGTTTCACTAGAGCCTGGCCTAGTTCATTATGATTATAGCTTCTTTTTTCCCCCCCCTTTGTGTGACATACATATCCCTCCACCCTCCTACACTTGGAGACCTGAAACCACAGGCAGAGAAAGGGCAGGGTTCAGGAGGAGGCGCCCAGGGAGGAGGCACATGCTACACAGCTCTGACGTTCTCCCTCTGTGGGGGCTAAAGTCGAAATCAACCACTGGTGTGGTAATATTGGTGACTGCAGTGCCTTGTTTGATCAGCAGCTCAGTTACTTTTTAACCACAGGTCAAGAATTGTGGCACAAATGTCCTCACACACTGGGGGGACACGGAGGAGGAGATAAAGAGCAGACCCACTAGACATCAGATTACGTTAGATATCATTCAAGTTACACGTCTCCTATCGCTTGCGTCACATTGCAGAAAAACAATCCACTCTGCACGTCAAAAGTTAGTGCCAACACTGTTATCAGCTTAGGGCTAAAGTTCAAAGAGCACAAAAAAACATAACAGACCACGGATGAGCTATATGTGGCTCTGCATTACAAAGCATGTCTGTACTTTTCCTACAGCTGTACAGTGTCTGTCTGTCTGTCTGTCTGTCATTCAAAACTCATGACTCACTTATTTAAACGAATGAGATAAAAAAAAGTTATTCACAGACTAACAGATACTGCGCTGTGGATTCCTTTGAAGCGCTCTGTAACTTCAAAACTGAAACAAATGGTTGGCAGTTTCATCTATTAAATGTTTTATTATCTACAAACTACTTTTACACTTTCCCATAATTGATTCATACCCTTCTACAAAGTTTAATGTTTCAGTAATATACTTAAATTCTTCCTTAAACAGAGCCACAGTGAGAAATAACCCCAGGGTATTTCTATGTGCAGACAAAGACAATGACAGCTGTTCTCATCAGCTAAGGCTGTGATTAGAGGGTGTGTTAGTGTGAGTGTGGGGAGGCAGAGGTTTTAAGTTTTGCAGTAATATACAGTTTGAAATTAGAAAGGTTTGCTTACCCATTGATACCGACTTTCACCATTTTGCCTGGGTTGATCTAGTCCTCTGCAGGGGGAAAAGGAAGGAGAAGGATGTGTTAAACCAAACATGTATTGTGCCATATACTATCAGTCACTGGGTGCCATTAACAGTTGTTTAGATAAGAAGAGAGTTCAAAAGAACCTGCTACATTATTCCACTGATAACATAACAAGATTCTTCTTCATTTAAACGACATTGTATTTCTACATTTTCACACCTAAAACAACACAAAGCAAAGTGAACCTCTTTGACCTCACATAAGGCTCAGTCAAACAGGTGGTCGTCATCTACTGATTCCCTCCTGCAGCTGGTTCATGCAGCAGCAGCAGCTGCTGCTCCCGAACACTCTGAAATCGTTCAGTTACTTGAGTCATTTACCGTTTGTGAGAAGCCTCAGTCTGTCTTGACTCCAAGTGTGAGTGGGGAAGAGCAAAGATTCGCCGTGACTTTTTATGATTGACCAAAGTTTTGAAGCCACACCCCTAAAATGGTGTCTACTCCTTGCCCCGCCTCCTCTGAATGTCAAGGTCGTCAGGCATGCAACACGGGCCACTGCTACTTTAATTCATGTGAGTTAAACAGGCCAGAACCTTCTCTCTTATCTCACAGCCCGTGCTGCTTATTATAGACGTTCCTTTGTTTAGTTTACATTATTTCCAATGCAGCGCCACCACTGTTGCCGCCTTTAAGAGGCCTTGGTATCAGATATGTTGTAATGTAGGAGTGAAAAAAGAGTGGGCTCCCTTGGTGACCTTCTGAGTAAATACAGACACACACAGAGCGAGCAAACGGGGGATCAAATCTCTGTCTTCTGACTCTGACATTTAATGTCCAAAGACCATGACCCTTCACTTTTCAGATGCTCTCACCTCTCCTTCTCTGCTGCACCATCCCTTTGGGAAAAGAAAAAAGTTTTATTACAATTTTATTGCTAATTTTGCTTTCCATTCTTTAAAAAAAAAGAAAGAATTATTTAAAGAGAGTCTGAATGACGTCCTGTCACGTCACACTGTTTTCTGTTTGTTCACATGTATTATTTGTTAGAGAATTGTTAAAGAAATAAAAGTACTTGCAAGGATGTTATAAAACATTTAAATAACGAGAATGTCCGTTTAAAGCTGCACTGTTTCACTTTTGATGATTTGAGTTGTTGATTTGATGAAATGTCCTGTTTGGTCTTTGTGAACACAAATGATGTAAAATGACTTGCTACTCTCTTCATCTGAAGACAGGCTCTGTCCAGCAAAACTATCAGCCCTGACTGACATTTGTGTGCATGCAGCAGCAGCAGAGCAAGGGCAGGTGGAGACAAAAGGAGTTTACCCCTTAACTGGTGAGCAGTAGAATCCACTTCTGAACATTTGGAACTGTTTGCAGAAGTCTTGCTTTACTAGCTCAATGTTGCTGTTTTGAAACAAAACAAATCATTTCCTGTGTGAAGTGCAGGAATGTTCATGGGTGAGATCTAAGCCGTGTTTCCACCTCGTGGAACAGTTCGGTTGAGTTCGGTATGGCACGGTATTATTATTTTTTTTGTTTCCAAAATAACCGACCTCTGTATGTCACTGACGCAGCCATCAGGCACAGCGCACACCAGTAAGTAAAGGTTCTGTTCTCAGTCGAAACACAAGCCTGACCGATGGATTTAGCAATCCAAACTGTAGCATACTGTACCAAACCAAACTGTACCATGATGGAAACACGGCTATACTGATAAACAGAGAGAGAGAGAGTCATGTGGAGCTGATACACTTCAAACTTAAAGGTCCAGATAAGAAGAATAGTGCGACTGCAGATTGCAACAAACGCACACTCTGAATGGTTTATGCATTTGAGCAGCTGTAGAAACCTGGTGAAAAATAATAAGAGAAATTAGATCCTTTGTTAATATTACACGGTGGACCTTTAACCAGCACTGTGTGAACTCATTTGACTACAGTTTGAATGTAACAGACATTTGTTTAACGTGTTGGAAATGGTTCTCTGGCTGCACACTGAGCTTCATCACTGTGAAAAAAAAACAGACAGTGAATTGAAACCTTATCCATGGCCTGGCTTCTCCTCTCTGATTGTACAGCATACACCAAAGATGTCATTCAGGGAAGTTTTTAAATTGTATATATATACATATATATATATATATACACATATATACATACTGACAGACAGACTTGTCTGTGTGTATCTAAACCTGACAGTGCTGGTGTGTTTCATGGTCGCAGTCCAATGGTCCGAGCATTGCTGAACTAACTCAACTCCGAGTGAGTGCATGCCAGTGTTGGCCTCTGCTTTGCAGCTTAAGGTCAAAGAGGGGAAGTAAAGGTCAGGCTAAGTTTAGAGGCTGGCTGGAGACTCAACACTTGGGCCATATTATACTCTCAGTACTGTAAATGCTGCTGCATATACAGAACACATGTTCTTTCTTTTTACAACACAGCAACCAACTTTCTCTCTCTACATACAGTATATATAGATATACAGTATGTATATCTATATATATGTATATAGTACACAAACACAAACGTATTATGACAGAAAGTACAGCAATAATAAATGGAATGGTTTTCAGCTACATCACGGACGTATGTAAAACTTTGTCCTCTATTTAATGATCAGTACAAAGTCCAGGAGTATTTCCATATGTTAACACCTAAACATGAATAGACTCAGACCGCCATCTGGTGTTGAGTGAGTAAACAACACTGAATACTTTTTCAACTATTTGAATAAAACAAAATCTATACAGAATTAATATAAAGTTAAAAACAATGTTATTCAATATTTGTATTAGTTACATTTAACTGTAAATAATGATAATGATAAAGACGGAGCTCAGGGCACTTTCAATTTACTTTGTTTGCTTTTTTCCTATAATTCAAATATTTTAGAGGTACAAAGATTTTAAACAGAACAAGATGGAGGCCTTTCAGTTTTCATTCATCCTGAACAAGAAACTAATCGTTTGCCGGAGATCTACGACCATTTTGTGCCAGAGAAAACATCGTTGACCAAATTTCCATTCACAAATCTGCTGTAAGTAATAAAGTTCTAAATAGATCCTACATTTACAGGACAATGGATGACTCTCATGGTCACACGCAGATTCTAGGTTATTAGATAATTATGTCAGTATTTTCATTGCATATAAAAGCTTTTGTTTTTCTTCTATCTAAATTTCCATATTTCCATGTTTTCATGTTTGTTTTTTAAAAAACTCACCCAATGACGCATAGCTATCATCTTATTTTCTCTCCACACATTAAAATATAAATCACTGCCTCCATGAACAAACCCGTTCATGTTCTGGCAGTGCCACAATAACATATGTATGTATGGCTTTCGTCAAATTTACGCATACATAATCTATAAATATGAAAAAAGGATTATCCCTCAAAAACGGAGGAATGTCTGTGTGATATTTTGCCCCGGGTTCTTGGCTGCAGTGTTGGCGTGACATCAGCAGCAGAGCAGAGGCTTAACTTGCGTACATACATGCTGCTGTTAAATTACAATTTGCCAAAAATATTCCAGAAGGACTGTGGAGGAAACGTAACTTTGTCCAGGAGTCACTGCAAGATTTAGTAAAGCACAAGCGGTTAGAGTCGGTGAATCTCACAATCAAAAAACAAAGCAGCATGGCAAATGACAAATCCATTTATTCATGCAAATCATAAGTAAACATAGAAAACAATCTTCAGGAATTGCAGGTGCCACCATTTATGGACATCCATGTGCGTTACACCTGATTTTAAACAGTCCTCTGGCCACAGCATGTCTACACAACTTCACATGTACTGTACACAGACAACACTACAGATACATAAAGAGCCAATTGACTAAAAAAACACACCCAACAAGTAAAGATGACTGCTCACATGTTCTAATAAACACTGAATAAAGTTTTTTTTAATAGGCTACAGCTGCTCTGCTAAACAGAACACACCAATATTTGAAGCATGTGATCTACGCTGCATGACACCACATAAGCAAGTTTACACCACACACTACATGAAGTCTACAGACATGTAACCATCCTTCACTGCAGCGTGTGTCTCTCTGTATTATAATCTAAGAAGCATGGACGTGCACAGATAGACTCAAGGTGGTGCTCAAGCACCTGCTGTTTTGCCCTCTGACCAAATAAGAGCCCCCTTCTGAAAAACATATGTATTTATTTGTTACCTATTGTTTTTTTGTTGTTTTTTTTAAACGTGGCCCATAGCATTAACTCTTAATTAAAACGTATAATAATGTCCTAAAAACATTTTTGTAATTTTAGTAACTTTTTATACAGTAATTTTATAGAAACTTGTTTCTTGTGAAGCCCTTACCCCCTGAAATGTCTGTGCACGCCACTGCTAAGAAGGATGTCATCAGTCTTTATTTCTCTCTCTCTCTCTCTCCCTCCTCCACTAACAGCCCAGTCCACTCATGGACCCGATCCGATCCAGTTTCAGCCCAAAGCATCCCCGGTTCCAGCCTCTCCGTGACCGGTCTGGTTCTGCTCGCTTCTGATTGGCCAGAGCGCCTTTGAGCAGACGCAGCCAGGGGGTCTCCGGCTGCGTTTGTACTTCAGCCCATTTGGGATACTCGGCTGATTTGACCCCAGAGGAGGAGGAGAGGGTGGACTGCTCCTCTGCTGGACTGTTCAACAGGTTCTCCAGGTCATCCAGGGTCAAAAGGTCATTGTAACGTTCCAGAAACTGCTCCATAAACTGCAGAGAGGAGAAAAAAAAATAAAAGATTGAAATTTAATTGTCAGTGAGTGTAGGAGGGAGAATAATTCAATCAGTGATGCATTTCATTACTCTTCCCTCATTCAATCTGGACTGTTCTCTTTGAATCCTCCATTCATCCACTCAGATTACTTCTCATTCAATTTTTTCCCCTTTCTCCCCCTTCCTCCCCCCTCCCTTTCACTCTACCTGTACAGCATCAGGAGAAGGATGCAGAGCGCGAGACTCTGTGATCTCCAGTGGAGTCAGGAGGAGCAGAGTGGCACAAAGCAGCACAGGACACAGCATGGCAGCACAGATAAGGAGCACGACAGACTGACGGTGCAGAGAAAACTGTAAACACTCTGGCTGCAAAAAAACCCCAAATAGATTTGAAATAAGTTGGAGAAAATGCATCTTCACACATGAAAAACATTTAATAGAAAAGAAATGGTCTTGACATAAGCAGTTTAATCAATTCTAAATAAATATACAGAGAGAGAGAGCGCAAGAGAAAACTGCACTGATGGCATTTCTTTATAAAGATCAAAGAACAACATGTAAATGTTAACATAATAACATAATAAAACATAAATGTTAAAATAAAGCATTATGTGGGGCTTCTAGCTGTCCCAGTTCCCATTCAAGCAAGCATTTTTACAATTTCATAAAACAGAACCAGGGCAAATTAATTATTGTTTATTCATTTAATTACATTTCCACAAATAAAAAAAAAGATACAATATAAATTTCATGAGAATATGGAGGATTAAGATTATCTAAAAACCTTCATGACAATCGGCGTATCACAAGAAAGTGGTTAGTAGACAAAAAGAACAAATCATAAGGTAGTCACATAAAAGAGTCATCTGTAACTTCATATAGGATAAAAATACTGTTTACACATTAGACCATAAAACATGTATGAAGAAAACATTTAAAAACTTTCTCCTGTAGTAGGTCTAAATTGATGAATAAAAATATTATTTTATTTAAGATAAAACTGTAGTATTGAGATGTTAACATTTTTAATGACATACTAGAATTCTGCCCTGTTTTTATGCTGCATGGATTATGGAATTTAAATATTCAAAATAAGTCAGCATCATTTTTAAGCTATTATCAATGTGTTGATTTTCTTTGCAAAATAATGCTCACAAAAACAATGGAATTAAGTCTTACCTTTGGTTTGACGTGATCTAAACAGGAAAATTGAAAGTTCTCACCTGTTGGTTTTCTGTCACGGCTCTGAGCGTCTTCTGCCGCTCACAGACTCTTCTCCATCCCCCTCACTCTTGGTCTTGCAGCTACCTCTCACTTGTTGGCACCTGCCTGGAGCATCACTATCTCACTCGCCTGACTCCTCCCACTCCTGGCTCTGTGATGGAAGTGAAGGGATGATTTTTTTTCGTCCGTCCTTTCGGAAAGAAGCTGGATGTCGGGGCATCAAGCTGGGATGCTGCAGGGTTTTTGTAGAGAAAGACATGATCCACCCCCTTTTCTTCTCCTCCTCCACATCTTTCTGTGGAGTGATGTCATAGCCTTGGAGAGTGATTGTCATTGCCAAGGTGACTGTGTGTACTGTGCACCATCCTGATGCCACAGCAGCACTGCACAAATCAAGGTCAGAGGGCAGTAGAGATCCAGTGCTTTGTCAAAGAGGGCAGTGAGTTATGAAGTGACCTGGCTGGATTCACATGGTTTGTGTAACGGCCTAATCTGAATTATACATTTGCCATGTGGCAACAATGCTCCTCGCGCATGTTAGCCTCCCTCTCTCAACCTTTGTCTCTGTGGTCTTTCCCAGCATGCACTGACCTCCCTGCTCTCTGTTGTGTAAGTTACAGTCTGTCAGTGCCATCTGCTCCCTGTACCCCCTGCCACCAAAATTACAATACACACAGGAGCCGTGCCATCCAACTCACAGACCTCAAAGTTCAGCAGCCTCCAATTATTTCAAGTAAATAAAACACTGCAATTACCAATGTGCATCAGACACTGAGCCGCGATTGTTCACCTCTGTCACACACTTCAATCAGTGTCCTCTTAATTAAAACACATGCTGTAGGCGACATGTGTCGTGAAAGTTTACCCAGCAAGCACAATTCAGGTTTGTACGCTCAAAGTTAGAGAGGTCTGTTCACTTAGCACCCACTAAACTCATTTAAACTCGGATAAAACCCAACTACTAGTGCAATCATACCGTTAGCCTGTTGTTGGTAAAGTGTTTTTACATAACATAACAATCACATACAGAAACGCACCCCTCTCATCTTTTCGGAGAGGACGTGTGGGAGAGGAAGTGGGCGAGATAAGTGATGAGGAGTGGATGGAGGAGGGGGTTAAACTACTGTACATGTGATGTCCATGAAGTGAGGAGCTGGAGGAGGAAAAGCAGGCAGCGGAGAGTAGGAGGAAGATGGGAGGAAGAAAAAAAAAGTGGCAGGCAGAGAACAGAGAGAGACCCACAAAAGAGATTGATTACAGGAGAACAGAGGTGGCCAACTAGGCAACAGCAAATGTGTCAGACAGAACAAGAGGGGGGAACAGTTGCAAATAAACACAGCTGCACTTGGAGGTATTTTTTCTCTTCTGGTAAAAGTCTGATATCAGAAAATGCTGTTAAGAGCAAAAAAAATGAAATTCAGGAAAAGTAAGTGTTGCAGCATGTGGGGTAGTAATACTGTCTGAGCAAGCTGTGACAGCCCGTTAAACACCGCTGTCCAAACACATGATACAAAGACATTCAAAGCTGCTTGTAAAGATGGCATAAATTTGCTTGACGTGACCCAGCATATACCCAAACTCCTCACACATTTACTGGTTTCAGCATCCGAGCAATGCCTGTGAATGACAACTCAAACTGACACAGACAGCCAAAGAGTTCAAAACCACAAACAGGTTTATTATAAAAAGATGTCTTGGGTCTGTTATTACATGTTAGATGACTGCCGTTTGCTGCTAAGAACCAGTATCTTAAAAATATACAAGATTTAAAAAAAATAAAATAAAAAGGCAAAAAACTTTCATTTTGGATAAAAGATTAAAAAGTTACACAAAAATAAGACAAATACAACAAAAACAGAAATCAGTTTCTGAGGCGAGCTCTTCTGGATGTACGGGCGATGGGTGTTGTCACTTTAGGCGTCTCACTCTCTGCCATTAGAGCATCTGATAAGAAAACAGTAATAGGTTAAGAAAGACAAGTCGTCTCAAGCAGAAAAAGTGTTCCGACTGACTATAGTTTTGATTTGATCATGTTTTTCTGCATAGAAAAAATACCTCAACAAGCAACTTGAGTAGAAACATCCTCAGATTATGAATTAGTGCTGTCTTTATAAGCATCTAAGGAACAACAGTCCTAAATCTTAATCTGGTCTAATCCAAACACTGATCCTTGTAAAATCAATAATCAGTATTTTGTAAGTACAAGACATACAACATACAGGAAATTAAATTCTACACATTACACCATCAATTTAATAAATGTCAACAACTATTAAATCAACTGAAAGAAAGTAA
The DNA here is from genome assembly GCF_019176455.1 of Solea senegalensis. NCBI lineage: Eukaryota > Metazoa > Chordata > Actinopteri > Pleuronectiformes > Soleidae > Solea > Solea senegalensis. Next base: position 21,917,875 of record NC_058029.1, read on the forward strand.
TAAATCACCTTATTTATCATTTAAGTAAAATTACCTTTCTGACAATTTCATCATTCAAGTAAATCCAGAAAACAGTCAAATTAATTGATATGCGATGAATCCATCTGTGTATTAATTTTATGTTACATTTTAAAAATATTACACAGAAAGATGTTAAACTCACCCTCTTCATCCTCCCCTTCATCACTACTAAAGGTGATCACCGGTTTCTTGGACTTGCGAGACTTCCGAGGCGTCATAAAACTGTCGTCACCATGGCTGGATGTTGAAGGCTTTGTTTGACCTGTGTTAGAGGTTGTAGATTTTAGGCATTTGCTAATTTTAATCACACCTCATTTACTTGTATCCACACATTTACATTGAGCAGAATCCTCTGAACGACAAAGCCAGGGAGTACTGACCTCTCTTGGTCCTTTGACGGCCCCGGGCGGGCAAAGGTGTACGCATGACGGTCTTCTCAGAGGGTCCTTCTTTTTGGGTTTCCTCGTCCATCTCAGGGCTTTCTACATTCTCCAGCCCACGTGTGTGTACTGCAGTCAGACGCTTTTCGAACTCATCTACCTGGGCCTGGTTAATTAAGTCATGATAAGTACACACAAAAAAATAATAATGGCAAAATACTCCAATTCTTTATATTCTTTATATTTTCATATGTTGTACCTTAAACTGGGGTTTAGCCCCACGGCGGAGCTTGGCAGTGATGGAGAGTAGAGGCTGGTAAACTCCGGGTTCAGTCAACTTGTCACTGTAACACTCCCAGCACTCCTGCAGCCTCTTAAAGCCACGCTCACACATCGACAGCAGAGACAGAGACATGGCCAAGTCACACCACTGACGCTCCGTCCTGAGGAGAGAAGTACAATGAGAGTCATTGGAATTAGGGACTAAACTAGATTTGAAACTATGTGAAGTGCATAGAAATTCAAGCTGCACAACAAAAAGCTCATTAGCTCATTACTCATGAGTATGGCTTTGCTCTGGCATTTGGAACAAATCTCATTTTCCAGGAACCTTTTGTATCTAAATTCACTTTGCCATTGTATAATATAAAATGCCCTTCCTGTGCGCGCTCGAGTACAGATGGAGTATGAGTCAGAGGCGGACTGAAGCCCAAGAGCGCCAATTGTTTGTCTACATTCCTCAGCTACATGGGAAGACAGTTTCCATGACAAAATGAGTGAAAAAGGCGATGTCACTGACTGAAGGTGACAGGTGAACTCAACTGTGAACTCTCTGTAATTGTCCATCTCTTTTCACCCACTAATTACCGCCCATCCACCCCCACATCTTGTACAAATGATACCCTGCAGTTTAGATGTGAGCCAGGAAACGGTACATTGTGGTAAAAAAGAAAAAGAAGAAAAATAAAAGATACAGGTCACAGGTGTGAAGATGGGAAATGGGAGGAGATATACTCACTTGGCAGTCCTGAAGCGCTGACACATTTTCTCTACCAGAGACTCAGTCTGTCTTTCTTTGGTGATGTAGGAGAACAGCTGCCTAAAAACAGATGCAAACAAAACAGCATCAACAAACTAATCACTTTGTCCAGAATCTATCTACACAGCATAGACAAATACAGCAAACACACAAAAAAAAAAGACACCGAGCGACACTCACTTCATGATAATGTTGAAGTCATCTGAGCTCATGCCCCTCTCTGGATCAGACAGGCGACTGATGATGTCTGGTAGAAGGTTATAGATGGCATTGTCCTAATGGGTGACACCAGTGAGTACAATTAAAAAACCTTCCCAATTATTCCCCCCTACAGTGAGACTTCTGTATGGGTGTGTGTGTACCTTGGTGGCCAATTCATTGAAGAAGTTCAGTGCGAGGCTGGCGATGTGTGGCTCAGGGTCAATTAGCAGCACAGCCACCTCGCTGACTTGTCCTTTGACCTTGAGCACATCCTTAAGTACCAGCTGGGTAAGAACTGTCACAGCTGTCTGCCTCACTGATGGAATCTCATCACTGAGCCTGAAAGGGGGAGAAGAGGCTGTTAACTTACTGACAAGATCATTTTCTTCCCCTTTGGTGCCAAGACAAAGAGATTGTAGTCTCCTTATTGTCCGAGTTTAACTTGTCAGCATACTAAACTTTGCTAATCAGCAGTACACAACTTGACAGAAAGGACATTCATTTCAACAGGTATTTGATCAAACCAAAATAAAACAGTCTGTGTACACAACTTGACAGAAAGGACATTCATTTCAACAGGTATTTGATCAAACCAAAATAAAACAGTCTGTGTTAAATTCTTGTTCGATTTCTATTCAGCTTTATTGTGGCTATGGACATTTAATATTACACACAATTTGAATCAAATCTATTAGTAGATTTAGTAGTAGTAGAAGGATTCTCAACAACATTCTGAAAGGGAAAAATTCCATTCCATTCAAAACCACACATGAACCTCTTGTTGCCCTTGAAGAAAAGTCAGCAAAACAAAGATTATTCACCCTTATTGATAATAATAACAACAATAACAACAATAATAATAATAATAATAATAATATTTTACATATTGCACCAACGTGAGGAAACAAAAGGTGACCACAAAGGATTTGTCCTCTTGGGAACACAATTAAATGCCTGACAGACCAATACATCCATTCCATTAAACACTATGTAAATATGTCAACTAAAAATCCCTGAAAAGAGTGGATGCAAAATACCTTGCCTGGTGCTGTCATTTCCCCATCCTAAACAAAAAGGCTCTCTACAAGGGTAAAATTAGCCAGAACATTAGTGAAACCAAATAACTGTCATTGCCTCAGCTGTGGACAATGGGACTGGACAGGCTGTGGCAGTACAATCTGATTGCATTCCGACAACAATTTAGATTTGGCCTCATCCAAAAACACAGAACAAAAGAAACTCATTACCCATTTCTAACGTATGCCAGAGAGCAGGACTCCTGGCAAAGGATCAGACACGTGTGCATGGCATACATCATATACCACTGCAGGGGCTTACAACAGTAAGGGACAGGGTAATTAATTTTTAATGCTCTTATCAGTAAGCTCCAGGACAGCGGCCTTGAGAAAAGTGAGGTATTTGTGAGCAGGAGACAATTAAGAAGCAGTCTGAAATGCTTATCAGGTAAGAACACTATGAGGGCAACAACACATTATGAAAAGAACAGAATGTTTTACACACCCAAAACACCTCAATGAAAGCGTTATCAGGCATTCCAATTAAAACTGCACTTCATCAAAAGAAACGTCAGCTTCTGCCTTGACTATAGGGAACTAGTGTAACTTTGTGCAGGAGAAACACATAGAAACCATTAAGTGTTATTAAAATGAAAGTGTACCTACAAGCATAAACGCTTGCAAAACCTTTGACTTCAAACAAAATTATTCCCTTCTGCTCATTCAACCGCTCTATGTAATTACGACACACTAGTCATTGGTCCTAGTCACAGCCTGTAACACACTAGAAATTAAGTTGTTCGTTGTCTAAAAGTGCCCTTGTCTTGTTCGGGCTAAGACTCCTCCCCAGTTCACCAGAGGGAGGGTTTATACAAGCCATGAAATGCTGGCCAGTTCCCATGGCAACTGCAGAGGTCAGGATACAAGGAAGATATCACAGTTGTACCATCATAGATCATCTCAAAGTTTGCTTCTCTCCATTAAAAAGTCGTGATGGAAAGAGTAAACTTTTTCCATCATGTGGCTCAGTGGAGCATTGTGACAGCAGCAACACTTCACTGGCTGAAAGAACAACACGCTCAGACATGGTGACGGCGGTGGTGGGTTCTGGATGTCGATGGCTCAAGTGTACAAGCATAAGGGAAATGTTGGCTGAGATTAAACATCATTTACAGTCCACCCACTCAACTCCTCCATCAGCTTGGGCACAAAAAAAACCAACAAAATCTATGGATATTATGATAATGTGGACCTAATTAAAAGAACATCAATTAGTGTACGGTAATAATAATAATCATGATCCCTGTTGAACTGTGCCCTTAATATTATTTGCGTTTATTGATGTTGGGCAAACTGAATTTGTGAAACTGACAAACCACCTGTGATACTGAGCGTGTTCAATAAAAGCCCTCCCGCTCAGCTGTGTCTGATTGCAGGCAGTTCATGAGCATGGAGAAGAGCACCTTCTTTCTTTTCCCTCCGTTTAAGTTCGGTGCTGATCTGGGTTCGACAAATTTATTCAACATTCAGGACTGATCAATTTAATGACATTACCTGGCATAGAGATTCTGTGTCCAGGGCTCCAAAATGTTTGGGAAACGAACAGTAAGGTCTCCAAGGGCAATTACTGCATTAGCTCTGACAACTGGAAGAGAAGCGCGCTCCAGCACGGTAAACATGAGACGGATGTTCTCCTCACACACAGATGGGCTGGCAAAAAGCAAAAAAAAAAAAACTCACATTATTATCCCAACAATTAAATAAAGTAATTAGCAGTCATACAAAGCCAAATAATCTGGAAGTTATCTTGATTATGTGTTTTTATGGCACATAAAATGTCATAAAACTTCCAGATTTCCAGCCACTATGTCACACAGCTTAAGATGTTGTAATTATTGGATCAGGTCAAACAAAAGAACAAACGCAGAAAAAGATTTAAATATCCTGAAACGTAGCAATTCACCCTTTCTAAAATAGAATCAGTCAATCTGCGGGCATTTTACTTCATAAACTAAAATGGTGAAATGATTTAGTGTTGACCAACCAACTGCTTAAATCAGATATGAGGGCAGTGTGTTTACCTTATCATCATGTACTGAGAGAGTGCCAGACAGGCAGCAGTGGTGAGCTGTGGGTGGGAGTAACGTCCTGGGGAGCTGCAGACTTTCACCAGCAGGGGAAGAAATGCACATAGCAAGTTCTCCTCTAAGAGAAAGATGAGTGTGAGGAGACCATGTTAAAAAAATATATGAAAATACAGTGCAAGCATAATCCATGTGATTGTAATGGGTGGTAGGAGAGGGTGTTTAGGCCTTAGACACAATCTTTTTATTTTTTTGTTCTGAAAACATTTTCCGTAAACACTGCATCATTTTAAGAAATGCCTTCATAGACACGGAACCCCCAAAATGACATAACACTACAGTACATATGCCAGGCATGTATGTAACACTGCCACAGAAATACACCAAAAACCAAGACAACATGTAGCATATGTACAAACCTTTTTTTCCCAAATAAATCTTTATTTGAATAAGTATATATCACTAGTATGTAAACAATCACAGAAAGAGAGGCAGATTGAACCATGCCAGGAGACATAATGGAGGAAAAAAATTAACATTAAGTGAGTAAAACAAGCAATCTCAAAACACAATAATAAGAAACAATGAGGAAGATGGCAACAGCAAATGCAAGAGCACGGTTTCCTATTGATTGTATACAGAACAATGCAAGGATGGCGTTTTGAGATTTTTTCACTCTGGGACCCATGCCGGTTATACAGGGCCATTAAATACTGCTTGGGAGAGTAAAGCAAAGGACAAGAGGTTTTTATTACCAGCAAGTAATTCGGTCTCGCAGATCTTTCTGATGAGTTCAGCCTCTGTATCTTCAGCAGAAGCACCCATCAATCCAAGCTCCTCCTCCATGGCACTCTCATTGGCTGCTTGCTGTTGAAAAAAAATGTCCTTTCAAAACCACTTTCTTCTCCAATATTTCTTCTTTGGATAATCTTGGACAGATCTCATTGACTGGTCTCATTTAGGAACTACCGTTGGTTTAGATTACTTAATAACTCGTACCAGCAGCTGAGAAGAAGGATTGCTGTTATGCTGTGATTGTGGCTAATGACTGTAAAAATAATTAAATGTCTTTTAATTTACAATTTTGTTAATTTGAAGACTACTTTTAACACACTAGCCATACTAGCTCACAAAGTTTAATAAGAGTAAATGGACAACATGGACATTTTAGTATTTTGAGTAACAAAAACAACTTTAAAAGGGGCTGTACAGAATGTCAATGCAGATAGATTGCCATACACTTTGGCGACTGGTAGGGCCCCCAGAGTCCCAAATATCAGTATTAAAATGGTTAAAAAGTTGATTTTGCATAATATGTCCCCTTTAAGTAATCGATGGATGAGATGGAACATTGATGAGAAATATCCCTCAATTATATAATGGTAGAGTAAATTGTGAAAATCAAATTGCAAGTCAAAACAGAATTTTGTTTTATGCCACTCAACGTCTCATTTAATTTGAAGAAAAAACATTTAAAAAGGTTTCTAATTCTAATTAGGGTGACATTGATCTTTTTGTTCTTTTTGTTCCAATTATGAGCCATCACTCATCTTTTTGTTCATTAATCTAATACATAATGATTATTATTGGGGAAATGCACTGCCAACCGACATTAACAAGACAGAATAGACATGTATCCAGCAGCCTCCTCACCTTGGCTTTGCTGGATGGGCCTTTCTCTTTCTCCTCCCTCTCTTCTGTCTCTCCTCTTCTCCTCCGCAGCTCTGCACTCACACTGCGCTCAAGGTGGGACACCTGCCAGAAGGCCACACAGCCACACAGAGCCAACAGCTGGGCCAGACACACACAGTTCACTGCAGAAACAGGGACGAGCAGACACATGGTTAAGAGAAAATGCCTAGTCCGATTATATATTACACTACAAATATCCACTTTAGAAGGAGACACGTGGGAACTCACCTTGTTCACTGGACTCTTGAGATCCATCTTGCGTTTGGTCAGGATCTTTGTTAACTTCCCCACCTTCAGCAATTTGATCCAACAAGAGGCGAGCACTGCGCTGGAGCAGCCGTGAGCACAGCTGATCAGGGGATTCAGCTAGGAAGTAGATGAGACGAACAGCCTGTTCCATGAAGCTCTGCCAGTAAGGGTCTTTCATCACCACACCTGGAATAAATACCAACAATTTCAAGAAGACATGAGTGGCAAAGACAAACACTAGGAACATTCTTACTTGGCACATTTATCTGCATTTACCGTCAGCAATGGCCTGGGTGAGGCAGCTGAAGAGCTGATGGTCCTGGGGCAATCTGAATGGAGCACCTTTTGATTGCTGGTGGAAATATTGAAATGCATGATATTGAATTTGCATTACAGTGTTGTATTTAGAGGTTCTTTGTTAAGGATATATTTCATAATGAATGCCATAAGAACTAGTAGTACATTTTTGTGGCTATTGATATAAATTATGTTTCAGATCTTTTATATACTTAAACCTTAATAACAGAAATTCAAAGAAACACATCCTGGAGGTACAGTGCTGTGTAAAACTCAAAAGTGAATTCAGGACAACTCTTAGAAGTTGATGAAACATACAAATTCCTTCAATATAAATTGAGTCTTACAATTTTTTTACTCTGTCACATTGACCCACTAATGTCAAGTCAACTTGGCCCTTTGATTAAGGTGAAATTTCCCATTTTCTTACCCTGACATGGTCAGTGATACTGCCGATGGTTATTACTGAGTCTCTGGCCAGAAGGAAGTCTTCAGTCACTTTTTCTCCAAGAGCGACGGAGCACAGAGTGTCCAGATTACTGAGAACCACCTCTCTCTCTGCCCTGATAGATTAATATACATACAAAACAGGCAATTTTACAAAACAGCATAAAGTTTGTACAAAATGTTAGAGTCCATAATGATCAAATGATTATGCAAAGTGAAGTATTAACATCTCTGCCCTGTATCACCCCGACTGCTGTGTGCTGGCCTTGCCAGTGCTAGGCTGCTGCCCAGATAATGCGTGTAGGAGGATGGGTTAGGAGAAGCACATAAGATTTAATATGTTCTGAATGTTGCTGGCTGGATGAGGAGAGGCAGCAGTGTGGGTGGACTGCAGATAGTCTCTGCTCTCTCCCTACAGTAGCGGCACTCTTTGAGGTAGATTGAGGGGGAACACATACACAGAAAATATTTATTTTTTTTTTCAGTGATATGTGCTGGCAAGGAGCCTAGTTATGGTCGTGACTTTGATTACAATGAAGAGGAGCTGAGGCTGAGCTTGTAGTCTGACTAACGAGAGGATTTGCTGAATGTCAAGTAGCTGAGGCAGGACCAAAAGGAAAATGCCTTTGAGTGGTGAGAAATATTGTAGATTTTCCATAAAAACAATCAACTTTCAACACTTTGACTGAACTAAAAAGATTTTATCTTACCAATAGTATAGTAATAATACAAACAGTCCCATTTATTTTAATATACAATACGAAATTAAGTTTATGACGACATGTTATCTCAAATTCCACCTTACACCTGTACTAACAAAAAAAAAAAAAACTGAAGGTAATGTTTAAGGTGTGAAATTCTGATCAATATTACTTCTGATTGAAGAACAAAGTCCAATTTGCTGAAAATGTACAATCTCTACAAACTATAACCATAATATGCAAATGTATGACATATTTTCCTGTATAGTTGCCTCATGATTTGTACAGGTATGTATACATTTTTTGTCAAAAATGTTCTCAACCACAGTATGACATAATTATAAACAGCACCTGCTATGTTTCTATTTACAAATACTGCAGCACAATTTCTATTTATCCTACAAATTGGCACACTTATTTCGGTTGTTTACACCTACTCTTCTCCACTGTGACAAATATATCAAATCACAATGTGAACAAAAACACATAATGTGGACTTCCTAGTTTCCTTAAAACAAATCAAAGTGCCAGGAGAAAAACGGTAGTTAAATGATTCACATTTGGCAACATTTTCTTTCCAGGGATGGATCACATGGGGCTGCCTATTAAGGCCGCATTAGCAAATTATATGGAGATGATTAGCCAGTCAAATGCAAGAAAAGCCAAACCCTTACATTTACTTCACCCCAAATTGCTCCTGACGGCAGTGAATGGGTGCGACATGCGATTAAGATTGTTGCAGTACTGATTTTCTTCTTCCAGCAAAGATTTGTCAAATAAATCAAAAGACATATATGAAAGGCCAAGCAGACATGACATAACCAGAGCACACATAAGCAATTTCTCTCCCTTGTTCTGTGATCCGCTCCTTTGGCCACACATAAAACTGCAGGCCCGCAGAAAAAAGGGAAGGGAGAGAAAGAAAAAAAATTATTAAATGACTCCTGTGTTCTATGGAGCATACTCACGAAGTAAATTAAACTGCTAGTTCAGCCCTGTGTGATAGAAAATCCTCAAAACAAAAAACAAATTTGAAAATCGATAAATCAGTGATTTTAAAAAAAAATGAATAGAAGCTCTGATATTTCAGCTTCTTAAAAAGGTGAATATTTAGTTTCTTTGCTTCATTTAACAAAACATTATAAATGGAATATAAGACATTTGAGAAAATTTTGAAGTCTGGGGAACACCATTAACATTTCTAATTTTCTGGACCAAAAAATTAATTTATTTATTATTTATTGGCATCCACAAATACAATTATAAAATTGAGAGATTAATCAATTATGGAAATAATTTTCATTTTCTGACTGAATATAAATGTGTAGGTGATACTAGTAAAACTAGAAAAGCACTATATAAATACAGACTATTTACATTAATTTCTTAAGATATTCAAAGTTTTCTGGGTCTTACCGTGCAGCCATACCCAGCAGTAACACTGCTGCTCGTCTGTGTAGACCAGAAGTCTCTCGTTTCCCAGTAAACCTTTCCCACAAGACCTGCACAACAGTGGACTGGAGATTGCTGCCACTGCCGAAGAACTCCTGTACCTACAGAGATAATTTTAGCACAAATACAGTATGCATTTTATCACTGTTGCAAATGTGTTCTCAAATATTCCAGATAACCGTTTAAATTAACCATCAAAAATAGAAATGCGCCATGAGAGAATAATAACATAGTTACTCACTATCTCCTCAAGACATTGGATTGTTCCCAGTGATGCATCCACCATTAGCTCTGAAAGACTGTCCACTAGAGTCTGGGCTTTCATCCTAATATAAACATCAACATGAAAATATATTTCTGCAAGCATAACAATATCATTTTAACCACTAATTTTCATATAATTTGACACATGTATTAGATATTAACTGGAATCTAGAAGATAGTGGCAACTGAATTACCTAGAACCTAAAATATACAATAACATAGAAATACATTTTATGAGATTATATATAGTTAACAGGCATATGTTAGCACATTAGGGGCTGAAAATGATGTGCATTTGCTTTTCCCATGCTGTCAGGTATGTTTTACAAACCTGACGTTGTCTCCCTGAGGGTTCAGAAAAAGGCGTCTGTAGGCTTGAACAACAGCATCTTTAATGGCAGTGTCAGTTGACCAGACGAGTGGCAACATCTTCCTCACTCCACTGACAGAGTTGGCAACACCGAACTCGCACACTGTCACGCAGAACTGCACAGCCTCCTGAACCACTACAAACACAAAAACCTTCGTTGTACTACTACAATACCCTCATTATAACATAAATTCAAACACTATATGATTGGGCTGCACAATTAGGAAATCATGCGATATCGTTGATGAATATTGCGATTAACGATATCACTTGTGATAATTAATGAATACAAATACGTGTTTGTTTTACATTTGCTATATTTATAATTCATCTCATTGTTTAATGTATAAAAAAAATGTAATTCAATTTCATTTCAAGCTATAGGAATAATGCAGAGAAGTGATGGAGAACACACAGCAATACAACAGGTGCTTCCCCAAACAAGTCCAATGAAGAGTGGAAAACAGTAAGCCTGTTGATATTAATGATAGTGTGAAAGTTAAGATGTGACGCGTGGTGTACAGGGGTGCGCTGCTCGTCATTCACAGCGGGAGGGTGCCACTGTTGACTGAATGTGGGGGAAACATTTATCACAGTTTAAGCTGTCTTTTGCCATATGTATATTGCGATGATGATAGATTTATGGTATATTGTGCAGCCCTACTATATGAACAAGTTTGGTTGTGTGACTGTACTGGCTGCTACCTGATGCGGTTTTCAAATAGAGCATGGTGTTGATAACAGAAATTGCTCTCTCCACTTGTAAAGCAAAAGTTTCTGTATCTTTCAGGTATTGCACCAACATCTCCTGCTTCTTCAGCTCCCCATCCTCCCCCTCTTTCTCCCCCTCTTTCTGTGGGGTAGGCGGCATATTCTGGCTGAGCTCAGCGGCATCATCATCATCATCAGAGCCTGAGGACATTAAAAGGCAGAATAATGTTAAGACTTCGACTTCAGAAGAAATCATACAAGACTTGAATGGAGTGTGACAGTCCAACTGCTGCAAAGTGTTGGTGTAGGTTCTGTGTTGAACTCAAGTCTTTTAAAGTAATGAAATAAATTAGGGATGACGCAGCTGGTTTGAGAAGTATTCTATACTTTGAATACACTCTAGTTAAGACAATTATTGACTAACGAAATGAAATGGAAAGATAATGTAAAATGAACTTCCTCCAAAGAACTGATTCCTAAAGGTTTTCATTTTTGCTCTTAATAAAATGTAACAGTTGAGAGCACTCTACATGAGTAGCTGATAAAGGGAGTGCAGTCTTTACCTTTGAAAATAAGAGCCAGTGTTTCCATTAGAGTCTCAGGGGTGAGAGTGGACAGAGAGGCAAACATCTCAGATTCAGGGAAGCAGCTGTGAGCTTTTACACAAAGACGCACAGCATTCCTGCAGAGTTTGAACACAGAGAAAATAATGTAAATCCATTTTATGATTAATTGACAGTATAGTGGAAAATATTCTTCTCTTAAGTCAGCTCTTACCCAGATCGATCGTGGTCATTGACTTACCTGTATTTGTTGACACGGAGGTACTGGGCAATCATCACTGCAGTAGCCCTGTCGTCTTCTGCCTCTTTTTCTTCTTCTGCTTCTCCGCCGTCCTCTTCTTCCTGCTGCACCTTCTCCGTATCACTTTGTGGTTCCAGCTCTGTACTGACTGTGATGAGCAGCTCAGGTTCCATAGCGGCCCAAAGCTCAGATGCTTTAATCACTGCCACTGCCAGGAGAGAATGGAAAGTTTGCCACTGAATGTTTTTATTAACTACACAAGGTTGTGTTTCATCTTAAGATGATAATAAATGTGACTGAAACACCAGACAATTTGAAACAAAGGACTAGCAGGAGATCAAAATTGATTGATCTATCCAGGAATGGATACGAGAAGGATGCACATTTGCTCAATTGAACAAAATGCAAACTTAAAGCAAAAGCTGGTATGTCATAATAGACAATATGCAAATATGCAGTGTAAGTGGATTTCTGAACATGGCCCTCAGATTACCAAAGAGGAAACTCATGGCAAACTGAACAGCAAAGAGAGCAGGGTGAACTTCTTGCCTTTTATAAATTCACATGCATGCACACGCACACACTCTGTCAGCACTATCCCAAGAATTGCCCCACTGTGACTGTTGAGGAATAATTTGGGTCAAGCTAGTTCACTGTAGGCAGGCCCTTACAGCAGAGCAGAAATCCTCCTCTGCACTGCCAAGATTACCTGCCAGTCAAGGCAAAGAAGAACCCAGCTCTCAGTCAGTGAGCTCGTATTCGCCTTGGTCTCATCATTGGGCAAAATGACAGTTTGACATAAGAATAAATGACTTTAACACGGTTTGTACACACCTGGTGCTTTCCCCTCTAGTTTCTCTTTCATCTCTCGGAATTTAGTTGTCTCTTTCTCCAGCGGTTTCTTTAGATCGGCACTGCTCAACTAAAAGACACACATTTCTGTGAGATAGTGAAACTTGACAACGTCCAATAGTTACATTTTGAATCATATTGATTTACCTTGCAGCTGTATGGATTGTGTGCAATGAAGGCTGCCAACAACTGGATAGCACTCTTCACAGCATTTATAGATTTGTCCATTAGTCGCCCAACAGCAAGCTCCATCACCTCACTATACCTGCACAAAGGCAGTGCCTAAACACATAAAGGACAGTTTTTGTTACCAGATTGGAACTTAATTTCATGCTTTTACAATTATACACAAGTATAATGAACACACCTTGCTGTTGACGATTCGTGTATACACTTGCAACACACGTGCCCTAACATGGGAGTGTGTGTCATGCAGATGTTCCTGAAGAGTGTCAAAGAATCTGTCACGGTCAGCTTTACTAGATTCATCAAGGCTGTCGCCACACAGGACACGGACAAGGGTCTCTCCCAGCACTTCACAAACTGCAACACGCATTGTATGGCTCTGGAAAACAGAGTGTTTTAGAGAAATTATCAAATTAATGTCAGTGAAATACTAATTTCTTCCACAGTTGTGAAGTCCTACATGAAAGAGTGACGCATTACAGCATTTTCATGGAAACATCAAAGCAAGAATCTACCCTCAGATTACCAAAGACAGAACTCACAGCTAACTGAACAGTAAATGGGAGCAGCGTTAACTTCTTGCCTTTTTAAACATGTGTGCACACTGTCGGCATCATCCCAGCAATTAGTCCACAATGACTGTTGAGGAATAATTTGGGTCAAGCCAGTTCACTGTAGGCAGGCCCTTACAGCAGAGCAAAAATCCTCCTCTGCACTGCCAAGATTACCTGCCAGTCAAGGCAAAGAAGAACCCCGCTCCCAGTCAGTGAGCTCATATTCGCCTTGGTCTCATCATTGGATAAACTGAGAGCTGAACAATTAAATTGGGGTTTTATTTTACAATAACATATTCTGCCAGAGAACTCATTGCACAGCAGCCATTATGGCTGGTCACAGTCAGAAAGATCACAGGTATGTAATTTAAATGAATGGTGGTTTAGTTTAATGTCCTCAATCCAGGAGCATATGCTGGTTCACTGTCACACTGCCCATACTTGCGTGAACTGTAAAGCACCATCATTAATGTGATGCTAAAATGCCCAGTTTAATACAATAATAGACTGGTCAGAATGACCCAAAGAATATCATAGGCACTGGGAATCAGCCTCTCTCAAACAGACTTTGTGTCTACATCCAACCCAACAATTGCAGGAAGAAAGTGTTCAGGTGTGCAGTACCTCTCCTTCTAGATGAGTAATGAGCAGGCTGATTGTGGGGATCATTAAATCGGGGACCAGGGCTCCAAGCTCTGACAGGAAGGAAGCAAAGGCTTTGACCCCAGACCCCTCCCTGGCAAGCTCCTCACCAGACTTCTGACCGATCTCCCTGTAAGAAGGTTGAAAAAAAAACCTACATTAATTTCTACACAACCTGATGTCAAAACACAAAAATATTTACTATAATCATAGTGTGCACATAAACAAGATGGTCTGACCTTATCACTTCTCCTATGATAGTCCTGACTCCATATTCTGTGCTCCACACAGACACTGCCTGAGCAAAAACAGATGCCAAATGCTCAAAGTGCTGTAGTAACTGGATCACCTTTACACTTGCACCTGTGGGGGTTCAGAGAAAGTACTCAATGAAATTTTACATAAATAAAATTATTATTTTCCCTCAATTACAAATCTTAATGATAGGATAAGCATGCTTGTGAGAGGCTTACCAAGGAGGTGATTGTACTTCTTGATCAACACACCCAGTAAGTGGATTATACTTTCCCTGGTGGGTTTGTTCTTGACATGACTGATGGTTGGGTTCTCAAGTAGTTTGTAACAACAGCAGGTCACACAGCTTTGGGAACAATGGCACAAAACAAAAATGCATTCATGTTGCGGTGTGATACATTTGGAATTAAACATGATGCACACAAGAGTTTCAGACCTAATTATGGTTCCAGCCAAGTTATTTCCATTGTCAATTTGTTGATTAATCAAATAGTTGTTTGGTCTGTAAAATGTTGATCTGTGTTTCCCAAACATAAAAATGATAACTTTCTCAAACATCTTAGTTTTGTCCACAAAGAAAAATAATAATAATAATAATTTAATTGTTATGTGGAGCAAAGAAACCAGTTGACACGGAGGTGTCAATTAACCATTGCAGCCCTTCACTTAATAACTACAGACTGAAGTTGAAGGATTGCTCCAGGTTGAAAGGGTATGGTAGTGAAAATAAAGCTAGTTTCATAAATGCTAGAAGAAAGTGGGAAACCACAATTAAGACAGCTAAGACTGATACTGTATTAATGCTCAGAGATCCCCATATAGCACAGAGTACCTGATGAACTCTTCCTCCACCAGGGAGAGGTTCCAGAGGGAGCGGATATCCAGCTGGAGGAGCTGGATAAGGGCCTGCAGAACTTTCTCTCTCTCTGAATCCCACTGCAGCAGTCCCTCTCCACCAGCTTTACCTTTTTTACCACCCTGTTTAAAGAATAAATACTTGATTATTCATCATTCATACAATCAGTTTACCATGAATAGTACACTAGGAAAATCCCTGCGATAACAAATATTAAAAAAAAAAAGTACAATATATGCCCTCAGATTACCAAAGACTAGTTCATACATGCCAAACCAACGAGACTGCAGTTCTTGCCTGCTGATACACATACATTCATATAACTTACACACAAAAATTAACAAACATGCATACATTGTTTGTCATCTCGTATCTATCCCACCCCACAGCTCTGGGGGGAGGCAGAAGATGTAGAAGGTGACATATTACTGTGGGTGGGCCCTTACAGCAGTGCAATAAAACTCCACCACACCACCAAGACTACCCATCTAACAGCAGGCTAGAGACTGCAATCTCCTGGTCTGACAGGATCATTACATTTGCCATGATTTCATCAATGGGCATTTACAGCAGCTGGACAAACAATGTGGCTGTCATAGCCATGCAGTGGTGTATTTCTGAACATTTCTTATCCATCAGTGTGATTATTAATCATACCTTCCCAGGTGCTGTGACAAAACTCTGCCTGCATGAGTAACACTCAAGGGTCTCTGTGAGCTTGCAGAGCAGGAAGACACTCATTTTTAATGCATTAAGTTTCTCTTTGCGCTCTTCAGCTGTGAGGGACGCGGTGATAAGGACTGCTGGCAGGGACCCTGCCAGGCCACTAACCACTGAAAAGAAACCATTAAATACATGTTCAGAGAACTTCAAGGTTGTATTTCAGTCAGTTTAAACACAGCAACACAAGAAAGGCTTAACCTTGTATTAGTATTTCCAGAGTATCCTCCTTAACACCCAGCTCCACTGAGTTACAGTGCCTAAAAAGGAAAGACAGTGGATTTGAGTTTGCACAGATATTATTAGAACTCACTAAAGCAAGCTATATGATCCACACTTACTGTAGCACACTGTAGCCAGTATCAAAGTGTTCCAGTATACACAGAGGCCCCTGACTCCGCAATGCAGCCTTAAATTCTATATGAAGGAAATTAATATCTTAAGCCCCATTACCTTTAATGAAAATATTTCACTATGAAAATACCCAAAGCTAAAAACTTACAGATTCAAATTTATATTTATCAACCTTTATACTTACTATTGATACTGGATGGCAGCTGCTTTGGGGATACCACATCCTGAACAACATACTGGTTGATTCCACCAGTCTTAACCAGGTCTCCTAAACACACAGGTAAAAAGAAATCCCACGACATCCCTGCTTCAAGAAAAACACAACGTAATGATTAGTATACTTAAACAGTATAATAAAGAAGGTACATAAAATATCAAAATACAATGTATTGTCGGGAGACAAGTATTCTAGATTCGTGATTTGCTAACGCTTTTTTCTTAGAAATAACGTTGGTCATACAAGCCATAGCAGACTTTTACCAGCTACAGTGAGAAACATGGTGGGAAACTAAAATGGACGTGTTGTTTTGACCCATATGAACAGTAGACGACAAAAGTTGGCAAACACGTAGTTTTAAACAATGACCGCAACAAGCACATCAATACCTAATTTTGTCTGGAACACTATTTCAACACGAACTTTTCACGAGCTGTAATTTCTCCGTTAAGTTTAACAACTCGTATAACTCTATAATAACCAAACACTACTATGGCTTTGTTGTTGTGAATTAGCTAGCCTAACAAGCTAACGGCTATTGCAAGCAAAGTTAACAGGCCAACTAGCTAATGCTAATTATAGAGCCACCATACCGTGTGTAACGAGTGTTCAAGTAGCTTGTTGGGGGAAAGGCTGCTGCTGGAGACGGTTAACAACTCATACTTAACGAAATTCCTGATAACTCTCACCTCTGTTGCTCGCAGTACTGTTAGTGACAATATCAGCCAGTAACTGCCGTGAAGCCTGCTCTGCTCTGCTCTGCGTTCACCGCCACTGAACGTTCAGATTTAAATTTGCTCCGACATCGCGCCAAAGGGACGGAGCTAAGACGTCACTTTAAAGCGCCTGTGTTTACCAGGAGTGGTACAACAGCACCATCTACTGGAAAACCAACAAACAGCAGCAAAGATGTAGTAATGCATTTAAAACGTCGACCTCGATTTAAATTAATTACAAAACAAAGTACACATAGGCAGTTTTTGAGGTAGTAGCTGTATTCAAATGATTGACAACAAAATCAACCCCTCTGTCCTGTACCAATGTTTCAGCTACAGAAATACTTTTCACAAAATGTTTTACTTTCTATACAGCACTCAATCAAATGTTAAAATGAAATGGTTTAACTTACTACCACAGATGACTAACACTGTCACGATGCAGCATTAGTTGTCATATTCTTTTGCCTTCATTACACTAAAAAAATAAAACTGTTCCAAGGCTAAGCACAAGAAACTAACCATACAACAAAGCAAAAACATACCCATGGCAAATCTGCCTTTAGAGAAAATGCTTAAAGTTTGTGGTCATATATGTAGATACAGTATAGAGTATCATGGAAATGTAAACTGTTAAACCATTAGGGTCAGTTGTAGTGTTCACTATTTATCTGTGTTTAAAAAATAAAAAAAAAATCAAATCACACACACACAAACCATAAGAGCACCAAAACAAACAAAACAAAGAAAAAAAATTGTTAACACAAAAAGTTTATCAATATTTAAATATAACTGTAACCACTTGGCTCCCTCACACTCTGCATCAGACCAAGGCAAATTACATATTATAAACCAAAAGAAAAAGCACCAAACGTTAAGAAATGAGAAACCAAATGTTTGAGTAACTTAAAAAGAAATATTCTTCTCATTTTCCAACTGTTCTATGTCCACATTTGGTCAGCACCAGGGAACCAAGGCTTTTTATTTTCTCTTTCTGTCTTGGGAGCATCTTGGACAATACCTGCATAATATATAGAAAGATTGGGTTAGGTGATTGATTCTTTTTTATCTCCTGCACAGTTAAAATAAAAACACTGCATTACAGCTTGCATTGTGGATTCAGTCTCATTGTCATACCATTTTCCTCTTGGTTTTGTCGTCAGGCCCACGCACGCAAAATGGAACCACTCAATGGAGCACTACAGAGAAAAAAAAATAAATAACACACTGTTACTTGTCCTGCATTTGGAGACAAAACAGCATTATCTATATTACATTACACACATTATCAGAACAAACAAAATTAATCCTTTTACACTATATATTTTTTTAAATAGGACTCCTAAACCTCTAAATTCCAGCACGTAGGAAATATATTTAAGGATATTTAAGGATGAATGTCCACTGTGTATATAATTATTGATATATAACATTATTATGATTTCAATTTATTGCGATTATCCTGCCAATGTCAAGACTGTGCCATAAAAGTAACCTGACCTTTACGTGATATGAGAATTATACGTGATATGGGAATTATACGTAATGTTTATGTTATTTAAACAAATACAGCAATAAAATAAAATTATGTCTTCTTTGGGCAGGCTGATAAAGGTCACTAGAAATTAGGAATATTTACAAGTAACTACCCAATAACATTTTGTACAAATATAAACATGTTATTTTGAGGATACCTAAAATATACTAATTGTCTCTAAATATTGCCTTATAACGTTTTTTTTTGTGTTTTTATTTTATGACACAATTTCTTTGCATGTATTTTTGTGGATTCTGTATTTAGAATTGCAATAAGCAATGGCATTTGCACATGCAAGTCTCGACTGCAACACAAAACCAAACTCACATCCGTGTTGTCACAGCCGATCATCTCGCCGTAGGACACTTGATGACACAGACAGTATGTAGGTTCGTTGGGGTCCACTGGCATGTCCAGCACATCAGATGGATGCACATTCCCAAAGTTAGCGGAAGGGTTGTTGAATTCTCCTCTGGGGATGCACCAAACATATTCAAATGAGTGTACATTCATAAAACAAACTAGGAATTACTATTAACTGCAAACCTGAAAAGTAAACACAACTTACGGCTGAAGAAGTTTTACTTTCTTCTGTGCACTTTTGGGACTACCATCTTCATCTGAACTCTTCACTTTAGACCTTGTTTTAGCTGACTTCTTTTCCTTCTGTCTGGAATCTCCTGAAAATAACACAACCGCAAGTGACAAATATAACTAAGAACGGATTTACAAAGTTTCCCATGTCACTACAGAAAAATAATGGAAACACACCTTTTTTTCCCTTACTGGAGGTGGAATCATAGTCTGTGCTCTCAATCTGCTTTTCCTTCAAGTCGGCCTCAAAACGTGCAAGGTCTGTGTCAAGACGTCTAATGTGCTTGTCAACCTGGACAAAAAATAGAACTTTACCAGACTGTGGTGCAGCATGGATCATCTCACTTCAGCATTGTGAGGCTATATATTGTTTTTCTACTAATACCTTCAACAAATGTTAATAAAAATGTTCCTATGTTCATAGATAACATACTAACCATTTCATAGGTCTGCATGGCCAGTTGAACCTTATCATCTCCAAACTCTTTGCATTTGCTGTAAGACTGCTGAATCTGCCTCAGTATCGACAGCTTTTGTTCAGAGGAAAGAGTCCGAGCATTGGCTGTGTATTCTTTCGCCAGAGAGTCTATCTGTCCTTTTAGATCTGAGAAAAAGAGACAAAGAGTAAAAATTGTAAAACAACAACCAAATGTTTACATATACATAAATCAAATACAGTGTGGATATATGCTTCTTTTCCTTCTAGTTTAACAAACACATGCAATCATTTTATTTATGTCTGTAAAAATACAAGTAAAGGATAACGGGTAAACGGATTTACACGCAGAATGTACCACAATAAGTGTATTATTTTTATTGTTCATCATTATTCATAATTCATTAAGACATATTCTGCATTTAGTTTAGTTAGTACTATAGTATATAGTACTAAACAAATATAGTACTATATTTGTATATTTTACTCAACTACATTGCTTAAATAAATTGCTTACTTTTATTCCGATACATTTTCCACCTGTAACTTTGTTACACTGTTACTTTTAGGAAATAAGGGTGAAATTTGGAAGCCCAATGATGCTGGGACCACTGACCTATGTTTGGGACAGACAATCAAGATTGGGGAAGCTAGACTGAAGTCACTGGTTAAACCTGAGCAAATGAAAAAGGCATAACCATGGATACATTTCCCATCAAACCTAGGCATTTCAGATATTAGCAAACAGTGGGTTCTCTGGTATGGGAAAAATTGATTTTGTGTTTTAAATCTTTCAGGCTTTAAAGACCATCTCTTTTACCTCCATTCTCAGGTTAAGGTCATGAAATACCATCATAATTCTCACGTTAAATTGTACCTCACTACTAAGGTGCACCGAATACCAAATTACTTTTCATACTCAAATATGAGATATTTTAAGACTTTTAAAACTCAATAAGTACTCTAATTAGCGATTTTAGCTTCTTTCTGGTTCCATACAGAATGTGTACTTATTCTCAGCAGAAGTTTTTCAGTACTACAAACACCAGAACTTTGCAATGAAGTAATGTTTACTTCATCACCATGATATGGCATTAATGTGGAATAAATTTAAAGAAGATCAAGCAAATAACTGTTTTATTGGAAATATTTTAAATGTCCAATAAGATGAACTCATCTAGTATTTCTCAAAAAGATTAAAGTTAAGATAGTCAAAAAAATAAACTTCATATTGTGCAGCATGAACATTAAACTTTCATGGTGTGACCAACAAATAGAATCCCTCAGAAACCAAAGCATAATAAATAATAAATCCTGTTTTTTGCCAAGGTTTAACATGGTACCACATATTAGATCTGTTGTAAAACATCCCTTTATTTCTGATTTCTTTGTCTCACCCTCTGTGCGTTGATCTAAGTCTCTCATCAGATTGAAGTTTCTCTGCAGCTCGAAAGGCAGGTTTTCAATACCTGGTGAATGAAAGAAACAAACAAAGTGTTTAATCCCGTTTTCAGCGAGATCGAGAGGAAATGATCACGAAAGCAGGATAGCTAGCTTATTCTAGTGTGTGGAGTGATGACCAGCTCACTATTCAAATAGCGACTAAATTAGCTTTACCAAATTGGCTATGGCAGTAAATTAGAGGTACAGAGGCAGCTAATTTTCAGCGACACGTTAATAGAAACCAAATACATATTAAATGGTGAGTGAGTGTGACGAATCTACCCCTTCCATCGCTACAGTGCGACGCTTATTTCAGCAATTAGACTGAGCCTAAAACCGCCGACCGTCAGGAAACAGTTGCAGCGCCTTTTCTCATACTGCTGGATACACTATTAGCTACAATACAAGACTAAACACAACACATAAAAGAGCTAATGACGTAGAGATGTTTCCCCAACACGTTTAAATCACGTTTAACAGCTTACTGTCCAAGTAATGCTCCAAATACATCCCCGCCGCCATCTTGGAAAATGTAAACACCACAGCTTCCTGTCCGGAATGGACCAACGTGACTGGAGGTTCCCACTGAATTTACTTCTGCAAAACTCTGTGGCACTAGTTCATTTAAGTAGTAATACAAGTGATTAAAAATGTGTGTGTGTGTATAATATATACATTATATGTATATGACAGTACACCTTCCATATCTGTAACCAGTTTAATTTTCAATACAAAATATATCTTGACAAACTGCAATTAATTTTAGTTCAATGTAGAATCTGGTTAAAAATGGCTCCAGTTTTGTTCTGAATAACTTAAGATGACTTTAAAAAAAAAAAAGAAAATTAAGTCTGATCATTTCATTGTACTTGACTGGTTATAATGTAAATAGAAGATCATTATTTCTTAAGGAACTACTTCTCAAATTTCAACTGGGATAATTAATAACTATATTTATAACTAAATCAAAACCAAAAAAAGTTATTTATACACAATGTAATTAGAACTGGTTAAAATTAAAATTTCGTGAGCTAGTGGACATTTGTATATTTACTGCATGAACAAAGTCTGAACCAGAAGGTTAATGATATGCACTGCATTCAAGCATGAAAGAGATCTTCACTGGTATTTTGGCTCTCTTGTGTAGTATTGTAACAGTGCGAGTTAATGACAGGGGAAAAGACAATACTAGAGTTCTTAACTGCAGCACATATTGAAGTAGGAATATGCTGGTGTGGTGTTAAGGTTTTTTAAGAGGTCATTAGAATTGTTTCCCTTCTGTAACGTATCCATGGCCCCGGAAAAAAAGAGTGAGGAACCACAATTTAGATGAACAGACAAGTAAAACACATGCTGATAAACAATCATAAAATGATGAGAAAAATATGTTAAAATTTATTATGTCTCACAGATATCTGGAAGTTGTCCCACTCTGCGATTTAATCAAGAAACACAATTAACACAAATAAAAAAAGGACTAAACTTGAATGAGCACAACATTGACCAGACCAATCCATCTGTACATGTTTCATACTGTGCAGACAAGGCAACAGAGCACAGGGAAGTAAATCTGTAATGGAGCTCTACAAATCTCTTACATTACCTGGTGCATGTTAACATACTGTGTACAACGTCACACTGTTTTGTCGAGTTTTTCCAACATTTTCTTCAGTTTTTTGAATTTATTCTTTCCCATTCTGTTCTTTTTCTCGCTGCCTGGTTTCACGTTTATGGCCTGCTTTTTCTTCCCTCCCTGTTTGTTAGCCTTTTTTGCTGTGGGATCGTCCGTTGTCTTCTCCGTGGGCTTCTTAGCCTCTGGCCCTTTCATAGTGTCTCTATCCAGCTTGGCGACCTTTGCTTTCTTTGGTCCAGCAGGCGAGGCATTTTTGCGCTTTGACTCGAGGTTTACTTTTTTCTTGCCGGCTGTTCCATTGGCTTGGGCTTTTTCCTTTGAGTCACCTGCTTGACTGGGGACAGTCTTGTTGGTCTTGTCACCTTTGGATGGTTTGGTCTGAGGAGGTTCTGTAACTGCGATCACCTCAGGAGCCTCTGAAGTATCTTCTTCTAAATTAGTAACAGGAATATTATGTTAGTTAACAAGAAACAGCAATTCAATTCTTACTTAAAGCTGCAGTGTGTAACTTTTAAATATAAACAAATGTATGTTAGATTTAAAACACTGTCAACAGTTCAAACAACGCTGATTAAACCTGTCATCCCGTCACAGTTAATTTGTTATTTTGATTCATTTTTTTTGTCAAGACACTGCACTAGTAAAGCCAAGCGGTTGCAAACAGGTTGGAGTGCGACTGAAAACACAGAAGCACCCAAGAAAAGAGAAATCTGGTGAATACTAAAGATCAAAAAATGTGGTCAGTTGGGCATCATAACCATTTCTTGCCCCCGCCCACCCCTGCAGTGCTACTGTATTACACGCAAATGCTCCCTCAGTCAGATCTGATAGTACTGTTTGACAGAGCCCATTTTCAGATGAAGGACCCAGTATACAAATAATGTTACATCATTTCTGTTCACCAAGTCTAAACGCAGGTAGAATAATAACATCACCAACAACCAAAATCACAAAATGTTCATTATTGCAGCATTAATTAATAAAGCCGTTTTATAGTCATTTAACATGTGTTACCTTTCCCTGATGAAGCTGTTGGGATTACATTAGAGAACTTCTTCAGTTTGGCCACAAAAAATCCATCCATATTGTGGGAATGAGGATAAAATCTCCGGGAGAGTCGCAGAGAAGGGTGGAATCTGCGTTCTTTGAACCTACAAGAATGAAAAAATAAACGTAGGCTTGACGATCAAAGTATTTGCAATCAAATACTTGATGAGAAAAACACAAAATGGTTATCTTATTTACCTGGTGAAACCTTCTTTGCCAAAGTCAAGTCCTGTGGGAACTAATTTGACGTTCCTTTTCTTTAACGCATAGTCCACCACCCATTCATTCTCCTCCACCTAGTGGAATATTTTATGATCTTTATCCAAGCCTTTCTCCAACACAATCTACACCACACTCAGATAAATGCAGTGCACATGGTAGAAACCCTATTTCCTTACCATGATAGAACATGTACAGTAGACCAGATATCCTCCTGTGGGTGACTCGGCATTGACGGAGTCAATAGCAGACAGAATCAGCTCCTTCTGCAGGTGAGCAGAGCGCATTATGTCTGCCTCGTCCTATCAGGAAGCAGAAGGATCACAGGAACACAGCATTATACATGATCTGACACTGAAACTTATCGACATGGGTGTATGTGTAAAGAGTGGTTTACCTTGCTTGTCTTCACCGCTGGATCTTTAGCAATAACACCTGTGCCTGAGCATGGAGCATCGAGCAGTACTCTGTCAAACCCGCCCATTACCTGTGTGCAAGGTTTCAAACAAGAAAGCAAACTATAAAACTCTGAAGCACATGTTAACACCAGAGACCATGTTTTTGTGGACGGAGGTGTGGATGGTACCTTTGGGAACTGCCTGCCATCGTAGTTACAGATCACAGTGTTGGTGACGCCGAGACGATGGATGTTTCCAACCACACTCTTCAGTCTTTCAGCGTTAGCATCATTCGCCACAATTATCCCGGTGTTTCTCATCAGCTGCGCTAAAGGTAGAACATTCTCATTTATCTTTAAGCAGACTGTCGCATTTAACTCCTTTGAGTTTCAATAAATTATTTCAGTAAATGTTAAAGCAAAAGTTAGTTAAAGCTTATCAGATAAGTGAAAATGGAATATTTAAAGTATTTGACTGTTGGTCGAAAATAAAGAACGCCGTTTGGTTCCAATAATCTCACATATTCTTGACAATTTTTTAAAAACTCAAAATATTTTTCAATGATCAAGAAAATCAGATGTTTGAAAAACCTCATGGTTATAGTAGTTGTCCATAATACAAATGACACTTACCAATATAAGTGGTTTTGCCTCCTGGAGCTGAGCTCATGTCCAACACCAACTCTCCCTCCTGTGGAGAAAGTGCCATGACGGGCAGGAAACTGGACGCACCCTGCAGCATGTACTGACCAGCGAGATACTCTGGAGTCGCACCTGTTTACATATGACAAAGATTACACTTTAATCTTTTGAGGCTACAATTGGTCTGAGATATTCTCCAATAACACTACCAAGAAGGGCCTTGCTCACACAACAAGAGTTGTAGCCTGATTATCTGCTTCCAATGAGTTTTGGCAAGTCACAGCTAATGATTGTGACATATTCAACGGCACGGCTCGCTAAGACCCACTGACCCCCCTTCTGTTGTGTTGCTGACCACAATCAAATTTGATCCGACAATGACTTAAACCATGAGAGCCAATCAGAGAGCAGGGAGCCGGTGAGGACAACTGAAATCCAAGGGAGACGGTAAAACAGAAACAACAGTGACGGCACTACTATAGTAGAAGTTCACCCGTCCACTGATGAACCAGGTAACTAAATTAAGCCTGGCTATACACAGTCTTTGACTGGAAAATAATCAGGAGCACAACAGAGGTTAATCAGAGAAAACACATCACATGTCACTTCTTACATATGTTTTCATAACCAGACATATCCGTGACAAGACACATCAGATGGCGACTCCTCCTTGTGTAATATGGTGTAATGCAGGAGACAGGACTGACTCAAACAAAGGCCACAGGTTTTCACCAGACATATCTTTATAAAAAGTAATGTATGTGGGATGGACAATGATCCTCTGACTCTGAACGCTGTGTAGTCGTGTGAACTTTGCTTCGGTCTGATCTTTGACATGGATGTAGTGAAACTTACCTACAGGTACTGAAGAGTCATAGATCACCAAACCCACTTTAGACCATTTCCCCAGTGGATCAAGGTTCACTCCTCTGTTGATCAGAGCCTTAACAAGAAAAAACATAGACCAACATGTTCAGTGTGTGAAGCAGCTTTAAACAGTATTTGACAAGAACCAAATGACTTCTGCCAAAATGTTAACTGGTAGTTTTTGCATTAATCAAGCACATTGTTCAATTTGTGAAATGTAAGGCATCACTAACCTGTGCAAGATCCCGCCTCCTTGTCTTCAGTGTGTTGGTCCGAATTGTGACCGGTCTCTGAATTTCATTGGCCTCGAGGAAATCAACCAGCTGTTGGTGAGAAATTAAGAAAATAGTTTATATGAAGCTGTTATTATACATTTAAAATGTCATTTTAAATCTATCAAGTTTTGTTCTGTACCACAGGAGAATGAGAAAACCCACACACACACACTCACCTCTGATAGAGGGAAGAGGTCTATTAATTTCTCAATGAGGAAGTTGTTGTAGCTGTAATAGGTGCTGAGATCTTTCTTCAGGAGAGTGATGTACTCTTTTCTGTCTTTCCCCACCTCCCTTTTTGTGGAGAAATTACAGAGGACATCGACGTTGTCCTTTATCCTTTGATAAATTGTCTTCAGGTCTACAGCCAGGACACCTTAAAAATGCAGAAGAGAAGAAATAAATGACAGAATATGTTTTGTAAATATGCTTCAACACAGAAATCTTATTGGAATAACATATTAAATGGCTCACCCTCTTTCTCACTCTCTTCCGCCCCAGGCAGCCTAAATATATCCATTTCATCAATGTTGGCTTGTACCGTGTCTTCCTCATCCATGTCACCGTCAGATTTCTCTTCCTCTTGATCATCATCGTCGTCGTCATCTTCCTCATCGTCGTCATCATCATCATCACTCTCAAGACCCATGCTTTTTTTCAGCTTCTTGTCTTTCTTCGCTGCACGCTCAATAGGAAGGAGCTAAATATGAAATAAAAAACAAGGAAAGTAGTTATTCAATCAAAATAATTATATAAAACCTATATATTTACCACATTCAATCCCTTAAACATTTACAAAATGTGCAGTTTTTTCCAGTAAAAATATTTCTTTGTTAAACATTCTGCTGGTAGTTTCACATACTTCTTCTCCATCACTTTCTTCATCTTCAGCGGCTTCTTCCCCACTGCCGTCATCAAGTGTGCCGTAATCATCGACCATTTCTTCATCATCGTCATCATCCTCTTCATCGCCCTCATCATCCTCCTCCTCTTCGTCTTCATCCTCCTCTTCTTCCTCCACTTGTTTCATTTCTGATTTTTTTGCAACCTTCTTTTCCAGGTCTTTGCCTCCTTTCTTCTTTGGCTGTTCCTCCACGTCTTCTTCCTCATCATCTTCCTCCCAGTGTTCATCACTGTCATCCTCACTTTCAGCTTCACCAACTTTGAGGCTCTTCTTTGCAGGTTTCAACCATTTACTGTTCTCATCAGTGAATCCTTGAGCAAGAGAGAAATGATAAAAAATTATAATAGAAATGATTAATAATTTCTGACATTAATTTCTTTACAGTTGCTGTATTATTTCATTATGTCCACATCATCATCATATCTGCACTGCATTACACGCTGAATAATGCTGATACTTTGACACCTACAGAAAATATTTCATCCACACATGTTTTGGGCAACAGTTAAAGCAAACATTGAGGAACTCTGGGTTTATTTACACACAGAACATTTTGATGCTGCAAAACATCACCACCACATTAACAGACAATGATGCGTTTACCTTTCTTGGGCTTTTTCTCTGCATTATTTTGAGGTGTTTTCACATTCTGGACTCTCTTTGCAGCTCTGAAAACAAAACAATATGAATAAGCTACTTGCAAACAAGTGTGATGTACATATTCAGTCAATATTTTACCTTTTCCTGGATCTGCTTGACAAACGTTTTGGTCCAGTTTCCTCTGCTAACAGAAAAAAAATAACAGACCATGTTAGTGAACAAGCCTAGATGGTGTTTTGTTAACATTTCCACAGTGAAGACATGATGGGGAAAGGAAACCATAGTCACCTTCAGATATAAACTTGGACAACTCAGTCTCTGCTCCCTGCTGTTTCTTGGATTTTTTTCCAGGCCCTCTTTTCACCTTGTTGGTGGGATCCAACTTCCGACCCATGACTCCAAGGTGAGCTACACACAGGTAACCTGAAATACAGAAGATAGCAATCTATAGACTGTCTGTGCAGATCAAGAGAATTTGATCAAGTTTATCATTCAAATAATTGTTCAGTCAGCAATCATTTCTAGGGCTGCAGCAATTAATCGATTATTAATCATTTGTTCATCTTCCACCGCTTTATTCTCCACATGAGGCTTGCGGGGTGCCGGTGTCAATCCCAGCTGACATAGGGCAAGATCCATTATTAATTGATTACTAAATTAATTGTCAACAATTTTGATAGTCAATGAATCAGTTTGTGTTTATTAGCTTCTAAAATGTGAATATTTATGGTTTCTTTGCTTCAGATATATTGATTTGTGCACAAAACTGCCAAACAACACTGTTGTGTCAGCATGTTACCCGTCTACCTGACTTGTCTTTAGAGCCCAGACCCACCTGCCATCAAATATTTGTACACGTTAAACACCTTGAAAAATCCCCTGATCTGAACTTCAATTACTTAAATTAATTTCCAAGTTCTGCAAATAAATGCATCAAAATACAAAAGGCACTGAAAAATCTGCTTGATGTTGGCCTTAAAAATAGGTCCCTCTCTTCATTACGTTTGGGTTATTATTGCTGATTGTTACCAAATTTTCTGCCTTGTCCATAAGGTGTACACGTTTTTGGGTCGTTTAAACTCAGGACATAGCTGTTAACAGACAAACATGTTATTAAACGATCTCAGTGAGTATCACGGTCATTTCCAAACCGAATGTTGTTATTCACTGAACACATGACGTTTAATTCAAGCAGCAATGAGAAGGTGACGTTATTACAAGATAAGGAGCTTTTATACAAGTTGAGCGCACGAAGTGTTGATAAATAAAAGCTACGCAGATCTCGTTCATAAATTCACACGAGTGTTCGCCTCAGTGAATCTCAGCGACAAACTTTCACATACTCACCGACTGCTCTGTGACTTTATGTTCCAACTTCTAGCGAAAATGTGGAAGATCAAAATGTTCACACGTGAATCTTCCAACAGCACGTTGTAGTGGAACATCCGGCGCACACTGATGACGCTGTCATGGTGGGTCCATGTGCACGCGCGCACACACACCATTAGCGAGAGTTTTTTGCAGTTCAATTCTGTGGCTGTGTACTGTGTATACATACATATTAACAGACATCAGTGAAATAATCTGAGTATTATATAAATAAAGTGTGACTAAACGTTTGTTTGATTGAAACAAACCCATACATAGATGTAATACACAACTTCAACGTACGTTCATATATTGAGTGATATTATCAGACACAGTATGTCATATATATGTTTATTTATCTTGTGGATATATGTGAGCATACATGTCTAAAATACTAAATGGCCATAGTTAAAATCTGATAGGTATATACAAATTAGTTCATATATGTTTTATACATTTATCTGATTATGTTTCATATGTGTTTCCCCTTTATGTATATATATTGTAAACTGGAAATTCAATTTGTCTATGAACTACTTCGCGCATGGGAAATAATTGTAAATTAAAATTGTATTCGGTTACAAAAGATTTTAGATTTAAAAGAAACACACACACACAAAAAATAAATAAATATGGACTTAAAGGCATAGAGTTGTGGTTTTGGAAATTGTGAATGCATTCTACTTTTGAAGAAATTCGAAAGCAGAGCTTCCCAAACGTTCCCAAATATGTATTCCAGATCTGTCCGTCAACAAGAATGAAGAGAATGCAAATAAATAACACTTAAAAAATAGTCTTTTGTTCCATAAGCCAATGAATTGTCATAATCATACTCCAAATATTGATTAAAAAAATGGTGATGGTATATGGTTAATAACTGACAAGTACGATTGTGTTTACATGTAAACACCGTATTAAAATACAAATGAAAAAAACAAATTCTTTGAGGTGCTTTGACAAACTGCGGTCAAATAATCTGACACTGGTTTCTTCGGGGTCAAACTATCTGACGCTGAATTTTAATGCCCTCTCTACAAAGGCTTTTACGGTAAAAAAAAACAAAAAAACTACAACCTGCGAACCAATACAGCTGATTTGTAAAGATATCAACATCCGGTTTTCAAGATAAAAGACCAAGACTACTGTGCCCGTTTGAAAGCATATAATATTTGAGTGGAAAAAATTATTTAAATTCTCTATTCTGACTGAAATTCAAGATCGATTGACTACTACTACTAGCAAACTGAAAATCAAACATTTTTACTGTAAAGTTTTAGAGAAATTACAATTTAAACATCCTACATTTGCACCTTTTTAATCGAAACCAATTTCCCAATATGAGATGTAATACAATCAAAGCTTTCCATAAATTCTGGACAAGACACAGTTGTGTTCAGGACATCTATGACATCTATTTATTTTGAAAAACGGATGTAGATATACTTACAAATCAGCTTGATTCTTTGGTTCGCAGGCCTTTTACCGTAACAGCCTTTGTAAGGAGGGCGTTGAATTTTAGCGTCAAACGGTTTGACCACAGATCAACGAGTGTCACATACGTTAACCCTAGTTTCCAGAAGGAGAGATGGATAACTAATTTTCAACAACACTTTATTTCTGTTTTCAAAATAATAACAATGATAAGCAAACTGAAAACATAAAAACGTTTATGCGTTTACGAGTATCCACTCGTGAACGCGCACGTCTGCTCTGACGCACACCGCCTGCGACAGTCTCGTAGAAAGCAACATGGCGGAAGCAGGTGAGAACAAGCGTGGCTTGGAACATTTGGATGAATATGAACCTAAACCTGTGAAGTATATGCGCAGCCTGCACGCGCGCATGGCAGAGAGGAGACTGGTGGTTATTCTGGAGGGAGCCTCGTTAGAGACGGTCAAGGTAAAGGTTTCACTGTGTTGTTGTCATAACTACTGGAACCAATGACGCCATACGTACAAAAACACCATATATTTGATATACGGAAATACTTTTAAAGTCAACTTCATACATGTGTCTCTATAAACACATTGGTATTGGTTTATGTTTGTGGAATCAAGTGAATTGATTGATTTGTTTTGTTTTTCCAGGTTGGAAAAACCTTTGAGCTGTTAAACTGTGACCAGCACAAAAATATGATCGTCAAAAGTGGAAGAAATCCAGGACACATAAGACCAGACATCACACATCAGGTACTCACTTATGTGTTGCATTTTGTCAATGCAACTTTTTAGAATCCATTTTTTAACTTATTTATTTAACTTTGTTTTATTGGTTGGTTAAAAAAGGCAAAGGTGAGAGTTTTTCTTATTATTTTGAAGGGGGAAAACCTCTATATCACAAAGTCAGCGTTTGAGCTATAATCTCAACTTTGTGGGGGTCTCTAATAACTGACATCAAAATAAAATAACACACAAACAGTCCACTACTTGCAAAATGATATCATGTAGACTGCAACAATTATTTAAATGACATATGCAATGAGACAGTATGACAGCGCACACCCACGCACCATATAATACCCCCAAAACCCCCCCCACAGATGGACAGTTTTACTACCTTCATGCGAGCTCAAACACTCTTTATAGGAGCTCAGCTCCCATTGGCTCCCACATAGCTCGAACCCAGCACAAAGTCTTGGATCATGCAAAAATGCAATCATGCAAATGCTTCCCTAAACACAGTAAATAAAGATGCTACTGTTGTCATAGTAACCATGTCAGCTGTGTGGATATTTTTTAAGATAAAAGAAGGAAAAAGCAAAACAGTGTAGTGTACTATTTTGAAGTAATTTAGAGACACTATTTCTATTACAAAGTTTGGCCACTAGAGGGCACTGACAGCTTAATGTTTCAACTGTGAAATCTACCATTCACGTTACAGTGTCTCAAGCTCAGCCATATAATTATATTTATATGCCTGTGTGACTATATTACACTCACACACACACGGTGAGCAATGTAGGGTTAATTGTATTTATTATTCTCATTTTGAAATTGTTAATAACCAAGTTCACTATTACAGGATGATATTGTGTTATGGGTTTTATCAGCTTTAATTATATTGGTACAAAATTGGTATGCACTGGTGAATTAAAGTCATAAGATTAGTAATTACTGATTTGTAAACTCATCTATAAAGCATGACAGTCCAAAAATGTAGGTAAAATATTTTATACAGGTTATTAATATAATATTTATATCTTAGTATTACTGTTCATACAGGCAAACTAACTATTTCAAGCCCCATCGTTGCAGCCCCACAGTGATGTATGTTGTATCAGTGTGTTACTGCACACTCACTTGTGTAGCATTATTTATGTGCGGTAGTTGTAGTGGATACTTTTTCCTTTTTGGCTCTTACTAATAACACATTTCCTGAATAATAATGATAGTGATATTATTTGCCTTGTGCAGTGTCTGCTGATGTTGATGGACAGTCCACTGAATCGTGCAGGCCTGCTGCAGGTTTACATCCACACAGAGAAAAACGCCTTAATCGAGATCAACCCACAGACCCGTATACCAAGGACCTTCCCCCGCTTCTGTGGCCTTATGGGTAAAATACCACCTCAGTTGTGTCTTTATTGTGTATAAAGCACATATTTTGATATGTAGGCAATCAGTCTTAGACATGTTGTTACTTACTTTCCTCTTTTTCTCGTCATCCCAGTTCAGCTGCTGCACAAGCTGAGTGTCAGAGCTGCTGATGGTCCACAGAAGCTTCTGAGGATGATTAAAAACCCGGTGTCCGACCACCTGCCTCCCGGATGCCCTCGCATCAGCACCTCCTTCTCTGCAGGAGAGGCTGTCTGTCCCCGGACTGTGGTGCCAGAAGGACCAGCTGCAGTGGTGATTGGAGCATTTGCACATGGAGCGGTGAGAAACAGCGCTTACATTTTACATGGCGGCTGATTCATGGCATTTTTTTTTTTAAATGCAGTGTTGGTGACTGATCTTTTCTGGGGTTTTTTGTTTGTTTGTTTTTTTAGGTGAATGTGGACTACACAGAAAAGACGGTGTCAATCAGTAACTACCCGCTCTCTGCGGCGCTTACCTGTGCCAAGATGTGCTCTGCCTTTGAGGAGGTGTGGGGTGTCCTGTGACCAGATGAATGGACTTGTGTTGGGACTACATGGACACTTTTTCAGTGGACTCGTCGTGGATATGATGGAGAAAGATTGCGTCACATGTCTGTTTTTCCGTGGACTATATGGACGAGCGTAGACATGTATTTGGCTCAGTGTATATGAGCCACCATGTGGACTATACGTTCATTTTCTTACCAAATTTTCCCTTTCCATGTTTTTGTACCATAACCAAATGTTGCAACCAATTCCTGAAGCTATGGATCGTAATACACTTCCATTAAAACATTTACCACTTGATCATTTGTGATGTAAGAATATGCTATTATACCGTGGGGGAAAAAAAGGATTCCCCGACTTAATCTGAGCATAAAACAAAGAAAAATAGTGAAATGTCTTTCACATAAACTGGTAACAACTGAACAAAACAACGTGATTACAAATACATTTGATTTACTGGTTTCACAAGCAGACACAACAGTAATCTGTTCCTTACACACTGATGCAATTCTGTACAGAAATCTCAAAAGTCCTTTTCAATCATTATTTACATGAATACTAAACAGCTTGTGCAAAGGACAAAACATGCTAACACATCTTTAAAACAATCAAGGCTTATACAGAAGAATGCCAGTGGTTCTGGGTTTGTACAACCAGTAGATAAACATTCATCCTTTCAACAGTTCACCAACATCCACTGTGAGCTTGGCTTATTTATACAGCAACACATGGATGTCAGTATTTTGTCAGACAATTCTAACTTTAAAAAAAACAAAGTGTCTTCAGCATGTTTGTAGGAAAGGTTGCTGGGTTTTACTGGGACACCAGAGGCTTGTAGGACACAGGTGAGGTGTGGCACAAATGACTGTGACCAAGAAGGAGGGCTCCAAGGGCATGAACTCATGGTAGAGGTCAATGTCACAATTAACCTGGGGGAAGGTTCGATTCAAAGATGAGGGGGGTGATAGGAAGCAAGAATTTAAAAAAGATAAAAAGAATAATTACCTGAGAAAAAGAAGAGAGGAACAGGTGAGTGTGTGAGAAACCCAAGATGAACGTGTCCCTCGGACGTGTCTGTAGACTCTGGTGATAAGCCTAAATGGTCCAGAATGGACAAAATATGAATTTGTGAGCTTACTGTTGTCGACACACACACACACACAGACTGGAGATGGTTTCTCACCTGCAGTGCTATCTGCAGTGCAGAATACTGCACCCACACCTCCTGCCGCTCCGCTACAGAGAGAGACAACACTCCACCTCTTGTCACATTTTCTGTCACTGTGAGATAGTGAGTCCACACGCATTCCCCCACAGCATGCACCGTCTCACTCTGAGAGTGAACTACAACACATGACACACACACACACACACACGTCACAGCGCAGGCAACAGTATATCAATGTGTATATTTCAGAAACACTGCAATCAGACAACAAATGTGAGCTTCTCTTACTGTCGGGCAAAAGCAAGTGGAGAATATCTTTGGCGATAAGGAAACCCACTACACCATAGTTCATCGCCCTGTTTGTCAAAGAAATCATCAATATAAATGATTATATTCATTTTAATATAGTGCTTTTAAAACCGGCCATTTCTTTACCTGGGATAGGTTGGATGGAAGACAGGTGGGATAAACATTCCCATGGGAAAGAGGAGCTCGTTACCCAGGAGAAGGGGAGTGACAGACAGACTGGAAGAGATGAGCAAACATTAAACAAATGTTTGGATATTGTTGCCTATTTCATTTTAAACAACACTCACCTATTAACCGGCGTGGTTTGCTCACTCAAGAGTTTTCTGCGTCTCTTTTGCCACAAGGACAGCAGCTGGACGTAGTTGGAGAAGAAGCTGTGAGAGCTCACTGACACCTGGAAACACACGAGTTAAGTCAACGTCATTCACGTTTTGTTTTTCAGTCGCAGAGGAAGTCCAAATACTTGGTGTCCCTCATGTACATCTAAAAGAATAGTAAGATATTAAAGGGAGAGTTCAGGCTCTTTGAAGTATGGTTGTATACTTTGACACAGTGACTTCCGTATCATGTTTCTGAGGGCAGCACTGCTTTCATGCCAGCAGGGATTTAAAGAAAAACAGATGTAGGCTCACCTAATAAAACGTCTGTGATATCTTAAAATATGTTTGCTGCTTTATCTCATTGTTAAACCTTTCCACCTGGAAACTGAACTTTGTAAACCTGTAATTCTCCCACACTAGGGAAACTGTTTTTTGTTTGTTTTTTTTTAAACTCCAATGTTTTAATGGAGGCAGCATTCATTGCTGATTTTCTGTGTACGTTGGTGCGAGTAGAGTACAGTTAACAGGTTTAAGTTTACAGCCTGCAAAGGTGGTGTCCAGGCGTCCAGGCGTCCAGATCCCAGGCCGATTCATGGAAATGGTAGCACTCTCGCGTTGGTGGTCAGTGTTTATTACATGTCAACACCGTGTGCAACCATACCTCAGAAAACCTCAACTATCCCTTTAATGTACACAGCTGTATTGCATTCAGTGTAATATCTTCAAAACCAAATCCATCTGTTGTAATGTCATGGTGTCATGTACCGTAGAAAAAAGCAGATCAAGCTCAGCTTCACTAGAGATCTCACGCGTGGTCCTTGGAATTAAAGACTGAACCTGGACAGCAGACAAATGATATCATAAATGTTTCATAACACAGTTCAAAGTACATGAACAATATCAATTCTTGCTTTATGCGGTACCTTTTTCATAACAGTCTGGAGAGACGTCTGATTCGTCCACTTAAGTTTGTGTAATTGAGACTTGAAGGTGGACATGATATTATGAATAATTTCCTCAGCCTGTTGAACGATAAAACTCCAGATTAAACTGTTTCTCAGCATCACTACTGCATTCATCATGTTCTAAATCACCACATTCTCTCCTCACCTCTTTGTGTGATGTCCTCTCACTGAGAAGGTGTGTAAGGACTGAGTCAAACCCTCTCTCTGTCTCCAACACACAGCGTTTCCAGCGAGGAGCTACCTGGTGAGTCGGTCCACAAAGAAGACATGACTTAGACAAAACGATTCGTAAAACAAACACCTGTGCTATGGTTCATTGTGTTGACTGACTCACCCCATCACTTTTATCCACAACCTCGGATAAAGTTGCTGCAGTTTCAGAGAATCTGGAGTCCAAGGCAGGCATCAGGGTGTTCAGCAGATTCAGGACCATATAGGTTTGAAGGGGACCACTGTGTGGAATCAAATGAGTCAGCAATGGGGTCAAAAAGACAACAAAGTAAAGGTTCTTTTGCATCTTTGAGCTCCCTGTTACCTACGTGTTGCTCAGCTCGTGCTTGTTCTGCCATTTTCCAATGATGGTGGACATGTGCACTATGTAAGGTAGGTTGTGCACAAGGATGTGATCATTTTCTTCTAGGGGCAGTGGTTGGAAAACAGCCTGCAGACAACCCAACCAATCAATGGCAGGCGCCTGGACCTGTGGGAGCATTGACGTAAAAAGAAATCAGTTCATTAAGTGGATTCAGACAGAGTAGAGTTTCCCAGCCTCTTGTACCTGTAGCTCCCTGATGGACATACGCTGATACAGCTGGCCTTGAGAAAGACGATGCTGCAGAGGCATAGCAGCCACGGCGAGCTCAGAGGACAGAGACATGAATGTGCCCACATGCATAATGCTGCTGCTGGGAGGAGCACCCAGTAAAGCCAGGTACCTCTGACACAATGCTAAGAAGGGACGCAGTGTCTGGATTGAAAATAAGACATGGGATAAATGAACGTTGCCTTCATCAAAAGATTTTAGTAGTCAGTAAGAGCTTGGACATTAACCTCAGATTTAGCACGAGACTTCTGCGTCTTGTTGTTCCATTCAATCGGGATCAACAGGTCCGGCTGATCAATCTATTGACAAAGAGGAGACTTGAGTACAGACTTGGGGGCGACATATAAGAAATGTATCACATTAAATCTACAATTGTGCAGTTTGTGTTTAGTTTCAGTGTTTTGGACTGCTATGCAACCACCTGCCATCCACCCAATAACACAGCTCGGAGCACTTCAACACACAGGACACTTACAACCTACCCTACTTACAACCTACTTACCCAACTACAACCTACTTACCCTAACCCTTACACAGCGAGCTGCAGCTATGCGTCGAAAATGCTGAACATTTCCAAACCTAAAAAGCCCCATTACCCCTCTCAAAAATGTCTCAACCAGGGGAGAAGAAAAATTAGGTTCTGCATTAGAGACGTGTTAAAATATAGACACCTGAAAGTGCAGGGAAGTTATAGACAGATATACCAGTATGAATAAAATTCTACCAGACAGACACACTTTCACTCTCAATCTCCACCGGTTGCTGACACACTCAAATGAACCAAATAGTTATGTATACATACGTAGAAACTTTGGCAACCGTGCTGTACAATGTGGGACTGCAGAAACTAATTTAAATACTGTATATATACATCGTACATATACAGGATCTACTTTAAATAATGACACAAAGCCTTCTCTGCTGTTGCAGCATTCCTCCCAAACACACATTATTAGTACTTACAATTAGTCTTAATGCATACTGGCCTGTATGTATTGCTTGGTCTTTCCACGGGCAGCCTCTTTTGGGTCTTTCCCCACATGGATGTTGAAGAATGGAAAGGTAGCGTAATCTCTCATCAGCGTGCTCAGTGTGGAGTTAAAATCAGTCCTATTCCACGGGCCTGATACTGCCCAACCCCCCAGCTGCACACACACACACACACACACACACACACACACACACACACACACACACACACACACACACACACACACAGAGTTGTTACTCCCAAGCCCCTGTATTTGTACCCACAGGTAGATTTGTTTTGCAGTTTTAAAACAGACACATCTTTATCAGCAATAAGTTACTTATTAAATATGACTTTTTAGTTGAAAAGTAATTAAATTACTTTATGTATTTCTTGTATCGAAAGTTATATTACAATATTGCTTTTGTAAATACAATCAAACATTGAAGAACATATATAAAGGACATAAACCAATTCTAGTAAAGCAGTAAAAAATAATTTTATAACTGCTTTGTAGTTTCTTAGACTACTCATTAAGGGGTAATAATATTGCAATAATATTATTTCTAAGTATAGCAAACTGCCCAACACTGGACCTGACATTAGACATAGAATAAAATAATTATAAAACAAAGTGAAACGAGTGATATAGAAGTGATCCATGCTCCACTAATCAAGACTTTAAATACATAATAAACACAAACACTTGACCAATACTATAATATTATATAATAATTCTTATTTGTCACAATTTTTCACTGACTGTTGGATGAAAATGATATATATATAATTCAAGAAGATTCAACAAGCTTTTATATAGTATGGTTGTATAGTATATGAAAGTCGTACTTTCTGGATGAGCTTGAGGAATGGTGCCACACCAGCAGTCTCTATAGAGCTTGTGTCCAAACAGGAATGGTAGAATGTTCTGGTCTTCTGCACAGCTGAACTATTATTGATATCACGGGATTCTGTGAAAACACAGTTCATATCATAAACACACCCTTTATTGACCTGCAGTACTGCTCAGAGTGGTGTAGGTTAGAGGTCATTATTTCTCTTACCCAGAATCTCCCTCAGATACTGCAGCAGCTCCATTTCCCTGTCCAGTATTTTTTCCTCTCTCACTTCTGTGTTTTCTCTCTCTGTGGTCCCATCCCAGTTCCATGGAGATCCGGGAATGTCCGTCACCATTCGTCTCCCCCTGCTCTCTGGTGTGAAGGTGTCAGATCCACATGTGAACAAGAAGTAGTCGCATGGCTTCGTGAAGGGGTCAGCGGACATGGACAGACGGGCCGAGGCCTGCTGACAGGCTGGGGAAACACATGTCACTATGGGAAAGAGTGAGACAAGTTAGACAAAATGTTTCTTAAGTTGTTCATTTTACTTGATTATTGGGCTACATCATCATCTCTCTGTGGAGACTTACCAGGGCCTGTCGGATTTTTGCTTTGAGGATTCCGAGAGATAATGTAAATGCATCCTACGAAGGCAGCACACAAGGAGAACCCCAGCAAGAGGAGAAGCAGCTTTCGATGTTTTATCCACAGTGGTTTTGCTTGGTGCTGGTGTGTCTCACGCTCAATCTGTGTTTGTTGCTCAGTGTCAGTCAGTAACAGAGGAGGAGGCTTCAGCCTCTTCCCAACTTCTGGCTGGAATGGTGGTTGGATTGACAGCTGAGGCTGGAAGAGAGCGAGTGTTAAAACAATATAATATACCACATGGTATTCACATTTAACTATTTTTATGGTAGAAATTGAATATTTTAAAACAAATATACTTGAAACTACATTCATATTTGTTGTTGATGTTGTTGTTTGTAGTCGCTTCACTATACTAGTGCACTGTTGCGGTTACCTCCATCTCTCCTGACACGAAACAAATCACTTCCAAATATGCAGAGCAGGTGACACAAGATCTAAACACACAAACATACTGAGAAACTCTGAGAGCTGTGTGAAGCTGATGGCCTTCATCAAAGTAGTTGCAATCTAAGAAAAACCAAGAAGGAAACCAAGAAGAGGAAGCAAGTGAATTGGAAACTGAGAAAAAGAAGCATGTCAAGGCGGAGCTAACGATAAAATGGTGGAAAGAGGGGCAGCAAGGCAGATTAAGTTGGCAGGAGTCTAACTGTGTGAGGTGGCAACGGAAAAGGCTTATAGTGAGGTTTATGAGAGGCTGGTCACTAAAGAAGGAGAGGACTTGGATGGATTGGCAAGACACAGAGACAGAGCTGGAAAGAATGTGCAGAGATGGTAATGAGTGTGCTAAGAAAATTTGTATTTTGAGGACCTGATGAATGAGGAAAATGGGAGCGAGAGAGAGGGGAGGACAGATAATGTCTCAGAGGGTTAGTAAGGAGGAAGTGAGGGCAGTTATGAAGAGGATGACAAGTGGGAAGAAGGTAGATGTCATACCTGTGGAAATATGGACATGTCTTGGAGAGACAGCAGTGGACATTTGGAGCAGATTGTTTAACAAAATACAACACAACTTGCTGAAGCTTGTTTAAGGAAAGTAGTGACGCTCCGCGAGCAGCAGTATGGGTTCATGCCAAGAAAGAGCACCAAAGATGAGATGTTGGCTCTGAGAGTGTTCATGGAGAAGTGTAGAGAAGGTCTGGATGACTAGCACTGTATCTTTGTGACTCTAGATGTAGACGTACTGTATGAGTGAGACAGTGGTAAGGTGTGCAGTTGGAGTGATGGGTGGATTCAAGTTGAAGGTGGGACTACATCTGGGGTCAGCTCTGTGCCGCTTGACAGAAGAAGAATATAAAAGACACTTTTTTTTAATAATGTTAAACACGTCCATAGAGGTAATAATAGGTTATTATGTAAAATTAAAGAAGATCAACAAAATAAACTAGCATAAATTAGAGTCAAACTCTCTTACTTGTGTAAGGTTTAGGTAATACAAATTTAAAAACAGAATAAAAGTAAGATGTGGAAAAACATAGTGCTTTAACCACTTGTTGAGGACGTGTTTAACATTGTAAGAGAAATAAATGCAGTTTACCTCCATTCAGACCATTGCTAGCCCCAATGCTGTGTTAGTTGTTGAAAGAAAGTAAGGAAGTAACGTTAAATGAATGACATTTACCACTTTTCTGCAAATAAATGTAAAATTACATCAACAAAATAAACTAGCAGAAATTAGAGAAACATAATACATAATAATAAAGAGGGGATAGAATAGAATAAATAAAATAAATTAAATTAAACCAAATCCTAAAAACTAGATACAACAATGGTGCCAAAATGTTTGCAAAATGTCTTTTATATTCTTCTGACAGATG
The DNA here is from genome assembly GCF_019176455.1 of Solea senegalensis. Taxonomy (NCBI): domain Eukaryota; kingdom Metazoa; phylum Chordata; class Actinopteri; order Pleuronectiformes; family Soleidae; genus Solea; species Solea senegalensis. The sequence continues at coordinate 21,958,854 of NC_058029.1, forward strand.
AAGTCAGACAGGACTATGTTGTTTGCAGATTATACTGTATTGTCATCTGTAGTGAGTGAGAGGTGGAGATGAATACTGGAAAGGAATGAAGCTTAGACGGAGCAAGTCAGACTTAATAAAAGTGGGACAGGTGGTATGGTGAAGATGCAAGGAGTAGAGAGTAGAGAAAGTGGATGAGTTTAAACCATCCAAAGCAATGGACAGTGCACAAGAGAGGGGAAGAAGAGATTGTAGGCAGGGGGGAGTGGCTTTGAGACAGTGATGCAGGAGGCAGAGCTGAAGATGCTGAGATTTTCGTTGGGAGTGACCAGGATGGACAGGATTAGAAACAAGCATTTTCAAGGGACACCTCAGGTTGATCAGTTTAGGATTATATTGGACAAAGGATGTTGAAGGTGGAGCTGCCAGGCAACAAGAAAATACAAAGACCACAGAATGAAGGAGGACATGAGGACAGTTAGCGTAACAGAAGAGGACACAAGGGAGAGGACACAGGGACCAACAGGGAGAAGCCCAAAGAAGACATTTTACTAGTTGCAACCCTAAACAATGTTCACCACTAACTCCTCTTCACAAGTTGCATGATGTCTATGAACTATTTAATCACAGTGTTCTTTTCAAACATTTTAGGATAAACAGTTTGTGTAACTGAGCGTTTTCCTCTTCCTCCTAACCTATTAATCATCTGGTAACACCTTTCCTAGGACCCAAATATCATAATTGATAAACCGCACAAAGGTGCAGAGTGGACCCACAACAATTTCAGAAGAGTTAAAGGTCCAGTGTGGTGAGACTGCAAGGACTCCTCTGCTCACCCCTCCCAGTCCCATGTGCGTCAGTGGCCTTCACACACCAGAGACGATGTTGTTTTTCTTTGTATGAAATGCACACTATGGCTTTTTTCCATATGGCCTGCTGTAAAAGGCTCTTGTCTAAAGTTCAATGCTTCCTCTGAGGCATTAAAAACCAAATGTTCTTTTGTTTTTTTACTAATGGGTTTACATTTATATATAATAATGTCCCCTACATGTTACACAATGGACTTTTAACAACGACTTCAACATTCTAAAGTATACACACTCTCCTGACACTTCATAAAGTGTCCTGTGTACGTAATAAAGTGGTTGGTGAGTGTATATTCACACAAAGGACTGATAGACTACATCACAGTGGTGACAGAGGGCCCATTTTCACACTTTATCACATAGAGGTGCATCTTATCAACAGAGAACAGGTGTCTAATCCAACACTGAGCTGTGATAGTGTATACATACTGTTATGATTCATATCACAGTATTTTAACTGACCTCAACTGGACCACTGCTGACAGAGCAACAATTATAGTAGAGTAAATTACAAATGTGCATTCTGTCCAATACCTTGTTATCAATCTCTCACATACAGCAATGAGTTACTCTGTGTAACTGTTGAAAGAGATATACAGTACATCATTATCATTAAAAATCCAGCCATAGTTTACATGAAAATGACACAGCAACTTTTATTCCTGTATTTAGTTAGTGAGGTTATCAGGATCCATCATTAGAGACTGCACTGCAGCAGCTATTTTTACCGTGGTTCACGAAAACACAACTGTCTTCATATCATGCAATGAACAAAAATAAGAATCACAATCTCTCTCACACACACACTTCCGGTGTTTCCGGTGTTTCAGACAGACGTCACTGCCATAAGATATATTTAATAAAACCCATAAGATAAAATATATTGTTTCAACAACACCTTGAAATGTATTTGACTATTAGGACACACACTTTGAGGACACGTTTGCTTGTATGTTCCATTGTGTGTGGTGTTGTTTGTACTAATTATTTCAAGAAGTGCAAACGCTGTTGTGCAAATATTAGTGATAATTTGAGAAATGTACCAAAGCATTTACGGAAAAACAACTATAATATGAGCAGCATGTTCATGCTACTTTGTAAACATTTACTGGAAAATGCTGATTAACACAAGCTCATTTTATTTGCCCTTTGGCTTCCAGCATTATTCAGCAGTGTAGACCTCACTCAGTAACCCCACATTTGAAAACCTCATAACTGGAGTTATATGGCTTCACTCCAGTTTCCAGCAACTAAAACCCACATCAGCCTCGTTACCATGTGAACATGGCAAACACAGCTTCATAACAAAATAGCAAGCATAGCTTACCTCAAGCTCTATTGGAGTTTCACTCATTCTTAGCATATGGATGTCCTGCTCTGGGTTTCTTCTGTCTTTTAAATGCGACGTCTCTCACGTGCACCCCCTCCTGCTGTCCCTCTGTCAAACAGCTGTCATTTCAGGCCTCTATCTCTTTCTATCACTCTCTCCTCATCCCACACTGATAAAAATAAGTCTGCAAGCAACATGTGACCCTGAGAAGCAAAGGCTATGGTCTCATTTCCCTCACAATCATGGGGATGTTTTGTGGTTTGTGAAGAAAACCAACATGAAGATTTGTATTTTGAGTTTTTGCAAAGGCTTGGGAACAGAAAGCAGGAAGGCCGGCACGTTGCTTTTGCCTACACATTGTCATAATTGCATTGAATGAAGGCAAGCACTTCTTCCTGGAAAGTAAACACACCTTAGAAGCAGACGCACACATGGACGCTGTCGTCATTATCAGCGCAACACATGGCTGGTCGCAACTGATAGAGCAGTTATTACGTTCTGATGCTCACGTTAAGAGGCAGCACATTGAGAATCTGGGAGGAAACAGGTTTCATGATGTCACATGGAGCGAACCTGCTGGCATAAAAAAATAAACATGACTAAAAACATTTAAAGATTTGAAAATAAACATTTTGTTATTTAGCTTTTTTATTTGTTTAGTTGTTTATCGTTTGATACAGCCAGTGGAGAAAAGGGGTGGGGCTAAATATTGTTTTTAAACATATACACATTCACACATAATACACAGGAACTTATTAAAAAAAAAGTTATATGAAAAGACAAGGCATCAGCAAGTAATACAATAGGACAAAACACAACAAAGTTAAATGCAACTGTAAAGGCATCATCATATGTTTAAATACCACATGGTGATGACAAAGGCAGGGCCTCCACAAAGGTGGAGCAGTTGGTGCAAACAAAAGACATAATAATACTAGAGGAGATGCTGCCACTGCCTACACAGTTAACATGCAATGCTGAATCACTGCTGTAATGTCTCGTAAAGTCTTTCTGGTGTTACACCGCACCAGGCTCAACGCAAGCACGAGTAACAACTATTTTCTCACACAGGAAGAGGAACTGAAAATCAGGCTAAAATCAAAAGGAAGAATGAAAACAAGAGGAAGTGGAGGCACATCCCCAAAATAGACATGGAAACATATTATTTTAGGCCTTTATCTATGAAATTCAGTACAGTAACAGGAGAATAAAGTGATATATAACTGTCATGATCAGACTGAAGTAGAAAAGCTGAATAATGGACAGAATAGTGGTATTTACTGAATCAACAGGAAAGATAAAGACCAAAAAAATACAGGGCTCAAAGGCATACATGACATGTCAAAATATCACATAGGTATGATTTAGTGCTCTTAATCGTTCTAACAGCTCTGAAATATTTGGTCACTGTGTTTAACATCTGCTACCTAAAGCTCAAAGCTACCACTTCTACTGATGAATATCCTGCTGTAACAACAGCACATTTGAGTACTGATTCACGTGAAGTCATAATACATAGTAGAAAAAAGAAAATCCTTAAATTATATGAACTAAAGCAAAAGGAGGACACAAAAACTATAGTATCATGTTTCCAGATGGTGCTTACCTAAAGATTTTATCATGTGCAGGGGCTTTAGAGTCAAAGTGACTCTGAAGAAATATTTTATTTCACTATGAAATTGTGCAACAATCACATATTAGGTCCTACTGTCAGCCATACAGCTGATATTTTAACTAGTGGGATGGGATCTGTGCGTGGCAAATCTGCGTCATACTGTTTGTTCACATGTTTGTGCATCTAAAAAGCATGCATTTAAAATACTTAACACTGTTCTATCAGCATTTAACATTATTATTATTATCATCATCACCTTTTTTTAAAAGCTGATTTTTCTTTTGTTCTCTTTTCTAAAGAATGCAAGAGGTCGTAATTCAACGCATGCCCATAAATGCTCAGATTCACATCACAAAGACTAAGAACGACATTGACTGTTTTGATCTTTTTGCATTCAACATTTAGCCCTAGATGACTTTACAAAGCTATCAGAGCAGATCAGCTGATATAAAGCACTTTCTAGGGAAGCATCATTAACCATGCTTGCAGGCGCAGCAATTGCCAAAAAGTTAAAGTTATGCTCTATCAACAGAGCCAGAGTGGTAAAACTGTGGAATGGTCAGTGGGAGGTTCTCACTACTCCTCACCTTACGGCAACAATCTGTTTCAGCAACGTCAGTATCGTTAAATTGTTCACAGGGAAACAGAGAAGCCACTGAAAGAGTTAAGATGGAAGTATCTCAGTACATGGTGCTATACTACCAATGTAGAGGCGAGAAACAAAGAAAGGCAGCTTTATATTCAGACTTTTTTGAACTGTTTTTGTGCAAGTTATGCTGGAAATTTAAGAGTAAACATAAGATTGGCACAAAAATAAACGCTCGAGCTCACAAAGATTGGCTAAATGTGAGATTAGAGAGTGGAGAGATTAGGAATAAACGATGATGGGAGATTTTTTTTTTTTCCAATGCAGTACATTACTTCTGCACTGAAGTGAACAAAGTCGAGGGGAACACTACACTGTATCTGCATGCAAACATTTTCACTCAGCACATTCACATTCACACCTGCAAATACATACTGAACAAAGCCCTGTTGCAAAGGCAAAAACGGTAGCCGAGTGAATCCTGTGCTTTTGGATTTGGTTCATTGTGAAACACAATCACTGTGCAGCCTGCTTGGCACGCTGAGTGTGACATTTCATACACAGGATTTTACCATCCAGCGGAAAGCAGCCATTATCATCCGCTTCTATGGAGAGGGGGCGAGCACAATCCTGCGAGGAACAAAACAAGAATATTCATCAACCGTTTGTTAAATACACTATATTACTTTATATATTTTAATATGACAAAAGTCTTACCTCGCAACGGTAACACTTGAGGTGGAAGTTCTTGTCAAGAGCCACCACTCTGACTGTTTCCTCGCTGCCTGGAGCTGGAATAATGGGCTCATTACAGCTCACACACAGAGGAGAGAAACGCCTGGAACAGAGAGGTGGAAAAGAGGCTGTCAGTCAAACCGCCTCAGTCACATTCTTATACAGTCCCACTCAGAGTCACAGAACATCTTATGCAACATTTTCAAATGAGACAAAATAAAATGTGTTACTTCTGTGCTTGATGGTTCTGAGGATTAATCAACCCTGTTAAATCCCATCAGTTCATTCAGTATCAGCAGGAGGTGGAAAAGTACAGCTACTTCCATATGACAAACTTTTCATTTAAAAACATAATTTTCACACCTACACAAAAGCAAGTGTTTCGTTCACAGCTGATAGATGTGGCCAGTAAGAACCAATCAGGAAGTGAATGTACAGTAATTAACTGAAACTGTCAACATTTCCAAAGTTCTTAGTTTCTGCTCATCCACACTGATATGGCAGCCCTGGCGTTTTGAAAGTAAAATGGCTACAGCGGTGTTTCCTGGCTATGAATGCCAGGGGAATGTTAGGAGCAGGCACAATCTAAGGGTGTTCTTACAAACATGGAGCAGTGTAGGGATGTAGCCAAATTTCAGTTGCTGTTGCTGCCCTTTTCCTTCACAACATCCAGTCTTCTCTTGGTTAAAGGAAGGAAATTGAAAAAAAAAAACAGCCTGTAAGGCCAACCAACTGTTTTTTACACTGATACACTGTGAAAATGATGAAAATACACTCTTGGCAAACCAATTATTTCTCCTAAGAAATGAATGAATATATAAGAGTTTATTAGCTTAATGACTCATTTAATGAAAAGCAAGTAGCCACCTGTGGTAATCCTGGACACAGTAGGGGTTGTTGTTGTCATCTGTGATGAAGGGCGCCCCCTCAAGTACACAGGAGCAGGTGCTGCAGCGGAAACAGTGGGCGTGGAAACTCTGGCCCACTGCCTTCAGCACACGGTCTGTGATCCTCTCTCCACATCTGGAACACACCGCCAGGGAACTCTGAGGCAGAGAAGAAGGACAATAAGACGAGACAATGAAAGACTATAAACCTGAAGCAACCAGGGAAACAGAAAAGTCAACATGTCAACACATTCCATACACTGTGATTATGCACCAAACACTTTATTATTGGTGTTTCCTCAGCAGATAGTCTGTGTCATGTACTTTCAGCATATTTCTGTATGTGGTCGTGTGACATCGTCCTCACCGTGTAGCAGTCCTCACACTGAGGAGCGCCATCCCTGTCATAGAACTGCATGCCCTGCAGGGGGCGATGACAACTCATGCAACAGAAGCAGTTGGAGTGGAAGAGTTTATCCATGGCTCTCACTGCTGGTTGACTTCGGGATAGAGCTTCGCCACATTTCCCACAAACCTCTGAAATGTTGAGAGAGGAATGCAGATAAGTTAAGAGTCTCAAAATATAATTCATTTTAATCAAATTGTAGAAAAGAAGGTAAGAGCCAAGACAGCAAAGAATAAATAAAAGTCCACCATTTAAACTGTAGAATATAAAGGATGAATCATAAATATATTTTAATAACCATTAATGGTTTGCATTTTGCAACCAGTCAGCAAAATAAATGCTTTCTCTCTTTTGTGTGTTTGTGTGTGTGGGGGGGAATAAATAAAACAGTTGCTGGACATACTTTATGAATCTATTTGTTTCTGATCTCACCAAGAATATTACAGGCACCCAGTTAACCTCCTATCTTTTGGTTTGTTGTACTGCTAAAGCTACTGTACTCACTGACTGTAATTAGAACAACAACCTGGTTTCCATTAAAATGTTTTGCAAATTTTAAACAAACGTTCAGTTATGCACGTTTCCATCCACTGCTGTTTCAGCAATTATCAGGAGACAGCCCACAGAGATGAGCAGTAGCTGGTGTGCTGGTTTCAAAAGGACAACAAGCTGCAATATCAATGAACTGAAGTCATGAACTGCAATGAACTGTGATAAACTGTGATAGAATAGAACATTTTATTTTTGCACTAAAACAAGGAATTGTGTGGTTTTCTTGTCAGTGACCGAATATCTAGAAATCATCATTTAATTACTGAATCTGTTTTCATTGAATCTGTTTTCATTGCACTTATACTTCCGTCAAGTGTAAAAAACCTGAATGTGGTACTTCATGAATGTGCATAATATTGTTGACCATGAATGGCTGTACCTGAAGGAGCGGAGGTGATGACTGATGGATGTTTATCCATGTCTTTAATGAAATCCTGAGTCATTCTCTCGAGTTCCTCCACTTCCCTCATATTTAGAGGAACGCCTCCACCTGGGATAGGAACTGGGGCAGGAGGTGAGGGCTGACACGCAAACACACACATAGCCATTAGTGCATACCTATACATTATTTACATTGTGTCATCCAGCATAAATAAACAATCTGAAAACACTGTTAGTGCTCAACTGTTGGTTTATTTCTTGGTACTTCGTGGACCTTCCTGTCCTTTTATGTAACACAAATAAAGTCGCTGTCATAAAGTAGGAACATACCATTGATGATGGGGGAGTTTTCATTGGTTGGTTAAATGAAGAGGGTGGAGATACCAACGTCTTGGGTTGAGGAGGCGGCACAGCCACAGGAGGGTTTTGGTTCAGGTTCACTTGAGTGGAAAAGGGGGAACTCTTTACGTGATTAGAGGCTGGAGCAGCTACCATGCTGTTTGGTGGAGTCGGAGGTGCGGGGGGTGCTGCGGGTGGTGGAGGGAAAGAGCTGGAGGCAAAGGGGGGAGAAGGTTTCGGTGCTACACTGACTGGAGCAGGGGTCTGGTTCAGATTCTGGTTCAGTTTTTGTGCCAGAGCAGCCGCTGAAGTTGTCCTCCCTCCAAAACCAGACTTAGGTGCCACTGCTGGGGCCTTCGGAAATGGTTGAGCAGCAGAGTTTGGTGCAGAGTTGTGATTGGCTTGACGGTTAGTTCTGGCTCTTAGTTCTTCGGCCCAAGGTGCTGGGGGTGGGCGGTCTCCCATCTCAGGTGGTGGGAGGAAGGAGAGTGCTGGTTTAGGAGCAGTGGGAGGAGGACCTGAAGGCTTGGGTGCTGGTGCTGGTGCTGAAGAATACTGGCTTGGTAACTGAGGATAGAACACAAACACAAGTTAATGAGATTTTCACATATTGATTTACTGTGAAACAAATCCCAGAGAAAAGTTGTTCCTAGTTTTGAATTTATTCAGGAAAAAATAAAATGTTATCATTACCATAAAGTTCACATCTAGTGTAAAAGACCACACGGAAATGCTTTAAGCAGATACTTTTATCATATTGAATGAGGTACTTTGATTAAGAGTAAACACTGGAAGCACCGTGCAGTTTGAGCTTATCAGAAGTGCTTCATCTTTTTGACATTTATTTTGCAGTTTTGAGCCAAACATTATTCTGCCTGATCCAGTACCTCCCGGTTGGATAAAAACACTCTCCATTTATGGCCCTTTCACTGGGCCTCTGGCAGCACACTATGTTTTCATCACACTCTCATGATCTCCACTCAGTTCTGTGTGCATTTCTTTCTCGCTCTCCCCCCTCAGTGTGGATCACCAGCTACCTCACATCTTGTTTTTTTTCAGTCTGTGTGCTGCGTGAGCAGTTCACTTATCATTGAGCTTTCAACCGAGCAGATGAGGAAAGACTCATAAAACCAGCCTGGCATCTCTCCAAACCACTTCCACTGACCTACCTAGTGTTAATTTGTTCTGCTTCTGCCTGACTCTCCTGTTTGTGCAGTGAGTCTCCTCTTAGTTAAAGTCTGCTGTCTTTCCTCACACCATCGTCATCTGCTCTTTGGCTCTTTACAGAATGTAGTTCCATCAACTGGTGTCATAAAACGTTTGTTTCAGTGAGCGTGTTCCCCTGTTCCTACATTGCTACCTTTGGGTTAAAGGGTCCTCTGGTCTCCATCTCAGACAGTAAGTCAGTCAGAGAGTCCAGCTGCTGATCAAAGCTAGTCTGCTTCTCCATCTGTCTCTGGTAGAGGACAACAGAAAGAAGAAAAAGTCACAAAAAAATTAATGTCTTATTGTTTACACAGTTACTTGCCGTTACTGAGGCGGGACACCAGGAACCCAAGAATGAATGACAAACAAACAAAATGAATGATTTGATAAATGAGGATGAATAAATGAATAGCATTTGAATTAGATTTTCCTGGTTGGATGAGAGGAGTATTGAATATTGAATTATTTAATTTTCAATTAATTAAAGTTTTTCTGAGAGGCATTTAGAAACAGCTTGCTTACTTAAGGTTAAGGGTTACAGTCCTGTCAAACCAATGAATTTTGTACTGTTCTGAACACTCGATAATTCAATCAATTCTGTTCACTGACGCATTTGTAGCTGATGAACCAACTGCAATTAACTCCTACGCTTGACATGAATACAATAAGCCATTCATTGCATGTCTAAAAACTGATGTCAGTGACATAAATGTGCAATAATCCTGTAAGAAGCAATTTACCCTAGACTAATTCTAATATAATTTGCAGGAAAATCTCAAAAGGACACAAGACACGCAGTGTCTTAACACATTCTAAAGTACCTACTGTACCTATACCTACTGTAAATGTAGCGCAAGCAAGAAATATGCAGACAGCCCAAGCAACTTCAGATACCATCATGACTTACCTGTGGATTCACAGCAGCACTGGGAAGACTGGTACCTGATGCAGGGAGAGGTGGAGGGGGTGGGGGAGGAGGGGGAGAAGGACAGGTGGGTGGACAGGCACTCTCCTCAGGGGGAGCTGGGAGGGGCAGGTCATCTGCCACTGGGGGTGGAGCAGGAAATGCGGGAGGGGGGGCATCAGTGGCAGAGGGTGAGGTATGACATTCAGGAGGAGGTGCTGGCAAATCATCGTCCAGTGGAGGAGGTGGAGGAGGGGGCGGGAAGTCTGACAAAAATGAGGAGGGTCGATTGGTTAAAAGTTGTGATAAAAGAAAAGTCTTTAATTACCCCAGTCTACTTTTACTGTCAATCATGTCAGACATCCTCAATGCTTTGAAAAAAATAATGAGCTCATAACAAAAAAAAGAACATGAATATAAAAGGATAAGTAAACAAAAAGACTGTCTGTTCAGATTTTGGTCAGTTTTAAACGTACTAAATAATCTCAGTGTGTTCCTCTGATGGCTTCTTTCCTGAAGTGAAAATATGAGTCAGAGTTGGATAAGAATGTCCTGATATACAATATGTTTCCCTGTCAAATTTCTGTGATGTGTTTTACGCTTTTACACGTGTGTCTTACAAAAACATCAGCTATCCTCTTAATCCACATATTTATGAACTATTTGAAATTTACAGCAACATACAACTGTTGTGTTTTTCTTTTAAATCTCATCTGTGATCCTCTGCATAAGCTGCATTTACACCAAGAGGTACAGTGTAGTTCAGCTCGCTATGTAGCGCTTGCAGGCTGATTTTTCATTATAAAAGAAAGACACCTGGTCTTGAATCCTCTCTCTGTCGTAAAGCAGGATATATTTAATAATGGCAGGTTTTGTGTTTTACCCCCCATTTCATTCAGTCAAGGAGGTGATGATTCTCTGTCAGCCAAAATGCCAGGTAAGGCGACAGATTTGTGCCAAAAAAGTGGGACAGATGTGTTATTTTGGTATCACCCAACTTCTGACAATCAAATTGCAAAGAATTGCTAACTGTGCCAAACTGTAACAACACCATCCCTAAGCATTAGGTAGACTTGAGAGCACTTACAATCACATAGCGATGGGGGTGGTGGAGGCAGATCTCCCACCCGACCAATCACACCGGTGCCAACTGGTACCGGTGATGGAGCTGATGGAGGTGTCTGGCTTTTGGGCCGTGGCGGTGCTACAGAGGCAAACTTCTTCGGCTGGTTGTAGAATGATGGGGCGGTGACTGTGAAGTTGAGAGAGGAGGTCACCAAAAACGGCTTGCTGCTGTTGGAGTCCTCCATTTTATTATGTTTTTATCTGTGGACAAACACAAGAAACATGATGGATAACAGTAAGATGCTGTGCTACACAGGACAGCATCATTTCTTATTGTGGAGGCTGTTTCACAACAAGGACATGGAACAGGCCACAATAAAGTTCAAACAACTGCAGAGTCTCGCTCTTACACGAAACCAACATAAATCAGCGGACTGTCAGCGCATGCATGTTGGGTCTTTTGCAGGTGAATTAGTGGTGACAGCTCCTCAACTAAACATATGGCCTGTCACAATTCAGACTACATTTTGTGCAGTGTTGATGAAAAGCAGTCCTCCAAAGCACTGCAAAACATTAACAAAGAAGCAATTCCTTTTTGTAAAATGTAATACAAATTGTGGATGGTAATGAGGCGGCTGCAGAGACAACTACACTAATAAAGCTTTCCTTTCACTCTGTTTAGTTTGGCAGGAGCTTCCTTATTGCTTGCAGAAATAATTAATATGTGCATATTGTTTGGAATTTCCTATTCATACAAGACATGAACTATTTTTACATTAACTGGCAAAACAGTAGACTGTGCAGACTGGTACCTATTGTTTACTTGATAACTCTTGCTTCCAGCTGATTTGACTCCTTGTGTTTAGCCAAAACAATTAAAAATGAGGCGTGACTGAGAGAAGTAGTAGTAAAAAAAACAAATGCTGCACATTTTATAAATCAGTGTTATTGAATCCACTTACAACACACACAAAACACATTGCCAAAGGATCTACAGTGAACAGAGAGTGTGAACATATCCTCTGGCCATGTTTTTGTACAGAGCCAATACAGGGGGACATTGTGACACACCTCGACACCAAAGCTAATTTACAATATTAAACACACATCTGTTTAAAGTGACTTACACAGCTGTAGTACAGTTGTAAGACAGACACTAGTTTGAAGTAGGATATAGCAACTGGCATAACATTTTCATGTGAGGTGCGTCAGAAAGTGAGTTCACTCAAATATTTACCTCACACTCTTGTGGTTCCAAAAAAACTTTAGTGTCTCTATCAGGATTTCTCACTAAGTCTGAACATATTTCCCTGAAGGCCACGAGACCTTTAAACATAACCTTTAGTCCTACTCTTGTATCACACTGAAACACACATGTATGCACGAACACATCGATACTCACACTCTGCTGATGTTTTTTAATATATTCAGTATATAAAATATTCATTGAGGCTACACTGAAATTGTTGTGTATGCCTTATTATAATGATAATATCATCGTATATAAGTATAATAAGTACACAACCCACTGCATAAAGTTTTTTCCATAAACGGGAAAATAGAAACATTGTCACCCAAAAAAAAATACAGTACTAGAGCTTTATTGTAGAGCTAAAGTTGTGGTATTTCTGCCAATTTCAACTTTTTAAATTCATGTATGTCCAGCTGTACCCCTCCCAAAAGCAAAGGAAAGTTATTTATATGTAATTGAGTTAGTTCTTGGAGAACATCCTTTTTATAATAAGATCAAGTCTGACATGGACTAGAAAATTATCAACTAGATGAGAGACTTAACAGTAAAAACCAAACAAACAAACCAGGACAAGCCTGAGTGTTTCATCCTCATTCCTCGTTGTTGGGACACATAGGTAGATGTCAAGTTCTGACAAGATAGAAAACCCTCACAGCCCCTGAAAACATCTCTCAAGAAGCTCATGAGAGAACTCGCTCCTCTGATAAGGAAGCTCTGCTTCTGCTTTTTTGGATCAGCTTCCTCCAGTGAATGTTTTTTTTTGTATGTTAAATTATTTTATCCATATATGGCCAGGCCAAGGCTATGACAGAGGTGTCAGTTGTTGCTTTATGTCATACGGCATCCCATTATGAATCACTGATGATTACACAACACCTTTAGTCCACATGGACATGGTTTTTCAACGTCACCAGACAAGGTTTTCCTTGACAAATCCAGATGAGACATTTGACAAAAACGGTGTCAATGATTAAGCACAGCAATCAAAAATAGTATTACCACCACAAGACATAACTTAATTAAATAATGTGTCTGGAAGATAGTGAAGCTCTAGCCAGTGGAGGCAAAGTGTTTTTTTGCGAGAATATTTTGTCAGCCTGATTATATTCAGCAACGTAAAGATAAATCAAACACTTACCAAGAGGTACTTGGTAAAAAAAAAAAAACACCTATAAAATTCAGTTGCTTTTTAAGTAAGAAAATAGCTGGCTACACACTTAAAAGAGACTTCTTCATGTTGTGTAGACTCTTAATATGAACACAGATTGTCTGGTCAAGAAGATAAAGCTCTTGGCTTTAAATGAGTTTTGAGCATTTGAATATCAACAGAGTACTCAAACCTAACACCTGGAATTACAATGGCTTTCTATAATAGGTACTTGACAACAGCGTGTGATTTAGCCTTTTCATTACTATACTTAAGCTACCATGTTTTAATAGCCAAGACCCTCTCAATTATTCAACAGTCATAATAACTTGCAGTCAGGTTCCATCTGTTCCCTGATATGGTCCAAAGGGATTTAATATGGTGAGATCAGCTACACACTCAGCCCCAACAGTCCTACTTCAAATCTATCTTGAAACCTGATGCTTGCACTGAGAGGGACCCTCAGCTAAGGAACATATTTGGCACTACAACTGAATGACATCACCTTTTTTGTTTTCAGTTACACTACAATCAACCCCCTTCACTTCATTCTCTAACTCTGATAATTCCATGTACAGACTAAAACTATATTTCACCAGTTTTCTTGTACATTCCTTATTTACTCAGTGGTGTCACCCCAAATGCTTGATCTGGATAACATCAGTAGAGGCTGCATTTGATTATTTCTATTTTACAGCTGTGATGAAGGAAGCCTTGTGTAGGCCTCAGTATATGTCACATACTGTAATGTAGCGTTTGAACTTTGTATAAACTCCATATGGTTTTTTTACAGGCTACAAAATTGGTCCTCAGCTCTGGTTTGGGTAACCCTGCCCATTTGGTTTTCATTCCATCTTATCAGGGACTGACTTACACATGGGATGGAGGGAGAAGGTAATAAGCCTAACTGCCTTGTAGCATATAAAAACCAGCAGGACTATGGCACTCAGTGACGTAGTCGAAAAATCATTGCCCTAGAAAACTGTCTGACACTTCTCCATGAAAGGAAAACAGGGAGTTATTTGTTGAGACTCAGCATTTGAGGTCCTGCACTTTCTATTGTCCTAATCTCATTCTTGATAAGATTCACATAGAGGCACAGACTATGAGCTAGAGTAGCTGTGAGGTGGAGTTTATTACACCTTTTACTGTTTCACTGAGTAGAAGTTCATTGCCTTGTGGTCATAGAAGAACTACATTCTAGTTTACATAGAGCAAATACTTTTCAAAGGGTAATATGTGGAAATGTCATAGGATGATGTCCAAGTGAACCCTCTTCCTTTTTCCCCCAAAATGTGTGTGTTCACACAGTGGAAAGTTTCAATACAGCATTTTAACCACAATGTGCCATGATGCTATAATTAAACATTTGGGGATATCCCTTTGTAAAAACAACTCTGGTAAACATCCTTAATGGGCTTACCATTGTTAATGATCAATGCTTGAAGTAATGATAAAAAGAAAACAATAGGAAAAAAACAGACATATTTTCCATATTTATAAAGCAGGTTCCTTATCTATTAACCTAACAAGAACCTGAAAATCAGAAAGCACTTCCCATAATTCCTTCTGTATCTGGTCAGTCATTATCACATCAGTGGCTGGTGTGTTGTTTACGAAACTCTCTATTGTTCTGATGTAAATAGCACACAGTTTCTGGGAAAGCGTGTCTGGGCTGGGGGTCACTAATGTGGGGACAGACGACCCTTTTGAGACCATTCTTACAGGTCACTGGCAATGCAATCAGAACCAGTGTGGTGCTTTCTGAAGTACAGCAGTTGGTGAATGATTGAAATGGCATCATTTTGAAAATGGTGACAACATAAGCCGATGGGCTTAGTTGTGTCTGCTTGAACTGACATGCGGTGAAATGATGTAGCACAATGAACCGTCACAAGACAGTGGGAGTCAAAATCAAAGAGGAAGACAAGACATGCAGTGATTTGAGGCAAAGGAATGCCCTAAAATAGCGTGCATGACCTGAGTTTTGTTGGCTACGATTAAAAGGAGAAATTCTCGTCACCCCAGTGAGTGATGAGCAGCATGTATCCAGTCATAGATCATCTTTATTCACAGATTTTTGTTTTGCCTCACTAATTTACTGAGGCATCAGTTACTATAATCCCAGGCTCTTCAAACAGACGCACTACACAAACCTCAGAATATAGCTGTCTCACTATAAATTATTCTTGAACATAGCTTACTGTGGCTGCAGATTGATGCTTCCGTCCTATCTTGCAGATGAAAAGAGAAATCAGAGAGGCACGGCAACAGCTGTGTGGCTCAGACTGATAATCACTGGATTTTCACATTCTACAGTTTGACTACAGTAATTCTATGCTAAAATAGCCCTATTTAACATGTAATCTCCCGACATCCATCTTATTATCCAGTTTTTGGCTCTCATCCTGGTTTTGATCACTTTCTGGGTATAGACTTTTCGTGGAACATAAGTGACCTGGTTATCGACATGTCATTCCAGTTTCTGGACTTCCGAATGTTGTTGTTTCTTCTGTCTGAACAAAATGTACTCAGAGACCTGAATAGGATATTAATATTAGAGTTGCAGCTTAAAGTCAAAATGATAAAATGTGGTATTTTTCTATTTATCAACCAATGTGTTTGTCTTTAAAAAAAAATAAAACAGAAATGTCATCCCAAGCTGACATTTGCAAATGTCTTGTTTATGGTTACCAAAACCCAAATTATTGATGTGCTGTACTGAACTGCACTACATGAGTGCTTCCCAAAAGTGTAGGCCCCAAAAAAGGATATAAAAATTATTTGAAGCATATATTTTTCCTCTCAGTTCTGCTTCAGTTTATTTGAGCATTGAGCTACATTCTTACTAATGTACAAATCTGGGTGTGGACCTTGAAAGCTCGTTTTCTTATTCTTTGGTGTTTTACTGCAGTTGGCAACTTGGCATCAGTAATGTTGCATTACGGTCTCCTCTCCCACAAATCGTTCTTGCCGTAGAAGTTTTGAAAAACATGTAAAGGCCTAAAACACCTAATGTCTGGGAAGCTCTGCATCACATATTGTTATTGTAAATGCATTGTAAGTACATCTATTTTCACGAAGTGTTTTTGTCTCAAATGAGCCTCAATTGACAAGATAATCATGAAGAGATTATCATTAATCGGACTGCTTGCAAACAAAAATCGTTTTACTGTCCATTGTACGCCTCTAACCTGTGTGCAATGACGTCACTTAGTCACCGCCCAGTTAAATACCGGTCCACCCTCCTTAGCACACCATTGATTAGATAGCCGACTGTTAGCTAGCGCTTTGACAGCTGACAGCAATGGGTAAATGGTCAAGCTAAACACTCAGCAGAAATTAATTAACCCTTTTCACAATATATTAAATGTGGAACTGTAAAACATTAAATTAAACCTTTTAGCTATAGCTGCCCATTAACAAGCGAACGCTGCTGAATGAAGTCACTTTATTGTTTATACTAGTATCAACGTTAGCATGGTTTAGCTCCATTTGACTTAGCGCCACGGCTTCAACACAAGTTAGCCTCTACCGACAGAAATGTACTCACCTACAGGTGTAGGTGAGGTTACCTCCGGGGCTTATCATCAATCACAGCAGGCAGCTTCTACGTTAGCTTCAAATCGAAGCACTCACACTCTCGTCTACCAATTTCCTGAGCTCCCAGCTCAGCAGCAGCTAGAGTGTATAGCAAAAACGTTCCTAACACCGCCCCATTTGTACTTACCTCATACGGCCTCTCTGAACCCCGCTGTCATCAAGAGTAATGACTGAGAACCGCTGCACATAAAAGCTTACAGCTGCATGGCTGCCTAGCAAAGCTCCAGCTTCAACTTTTTTGTTAGCTTGACTTCCTCTTGAAGCTTCCGCGTTGCTCACTCCGTATAATCGGTACACATCAGCTGCTGGTGGAGCAACCTTCCAGTACTTCAAGCAACATTTATTTACATTTGCCAAACAAATACAAAGCCGACAGAGGAACAGCGCCCACTGAGTGTGACCGACCCAACTAAAAACCACCCTTTTTCTGTCTTTTTAATGTCAAATTAAATATTACACACACGCGTCATTCCCTGAGATGTTAACCACAGACTTAGCTGACTGATGAGGAAATCTGTTTTGTCATCATAACATGCATTAATAATAATAAAAAAGTATTAAATAACCTGTGCCAGTTTTCTCCAAAAAAGTAGGACAGAGCACTACTTCCTATTATTATCATCTTACAATTGTCATACAGATATAATCACTTACCTTGGTAATGCAGCTACCGTGTGGATATATCCCTTTTACTACTTCCCCCTCTTTCTTTTGTTCTCCTTTTTCTCTTCTAGGTGCAGCTGAGTGAAAAACTTCTGTCTGTAAAGGGAACTTCTCTTTCTCTCTTCTCTCCAGCTATTAGACTAGACCCTCCCCCTGTGCTTTTCAGTCTGGAAAAGGAATGACACCATCCTTCCAAACAAGTTCCTTCTTGTTTGACTTGAGCCCAGGACTTGTGTATTACTATGTAAACAGCACCTCTCTCTCTCTCTCTCTCTCTCTCTTTCTGTGTGTGTGTGTGTTCATAAACCCTTCACTCACTCAGACCCCTCCTCCTCCTGCTCTCTTTTCTCTCTGGATTCTTGCAGCATTCTTCATTCAGTGACATCAACCCTGTTGCCTCTCCTTGTAAGGTCAGACTGAGGGAATGAGGGAGCCATAGGGAGGGAGAGATAATGGGGCGAGAGGCTTGATTAGATACAGACAGTGAAGGCGGTCTGGGGTTTAAACACAGTGAGGTACAGTGGCTGAAGAAAGTATGTCCAAACTGAGCTGCATTGTGTTAAAGGTTGACAGTTACTGCTTGAACAACAAAAGACAGTTTTTTATGTGTTTCTCTCACTTGTCTTCAGTCGATTCAGTAAAGGCATTATTCTGTCTGCCACATTGCTGTTTGTTTTACACTAAACTACTATCTCTTTGTACAGGATTAGTTTGCTCCATTATAGAGAATACACATTGAATGCTTTCCAGACTACACTTCTGAACACCATGGGCAAATCATGAACAAGCTGTTGCAACTATCAGGATGTGATCGCCCTCAACCTGGTAATAAATGACACCTCCCATCCTGCACACCTGCAGGATCTATTACATAAGGTTATTTTATCTCTCTCTCACTCACACACACACACACACACACACACACTGGTAGAAATGTAAAATTACTGTCACTAGCCATTTTGTACATTATACTCACCACATTTTTAATTTTAAAGAAGCTAAAAAGGGCACATGGCATCATAAGGAGAAGAGGAAAGCAGAAATGCATCATAAGGACGTCAACTGCTGTAAAATGCCAGCAACAAACCTTTAAATTGATTAAGTCAGTTGTCACCTGTGTGATATCAATACCTTATTCTTTGTTTGGAACTTAAACGATCAGACAATCAAACATTTTATCAACAATTAATAGCTCATGTAATCTATAAGAAACTGTGACATTCTTGTTTGACATCTGATGAGAAAATCTTGATCAAATAAATGTTTGGAATTTTACAGAAAAGGAAAATCATTTCATTATTTAATTAATTCATCCCACTGCGACACCTATGGAAGACTAGAGTCTATATGATATGATTCACTTCAGTCTTGGTGAGTTTGTCACCCCCTGACAGATCACTGACTCTCAGGTTCAGATAGAGCAGAGTTACGTTTGATGAAGTAATGAAAGCATGTCCAAGGTCTTGGTTGAGTTATTATACATGCATACCTCTGCAGTCAGTGTTGTGTAATCTGCTGTTCCCTGACTCATGTTTGTGAACGACAGGGAGTGGTCATTGGGGTCTTTGATAGCCCATTGTCCCGCTAGAATGTTTCCAGGCTCCCCACTTCCACTGGGATGAAAAATGTGTCGTATTACCACTCAAAAATTTCCACACAAATTCTGGTGCTGCACTGGAGGTCAAAATCTCGACCCATTTAAACTGCCCATGACATGCATGATCCGTGAGCAGAGGTCTATGTTTGTTGGTCGCTCTTTGTTCTTGCTGATCCATGAGCTAATATTGTTTCCTGTTTGATGAGTGAGGGCAGTAAGAAGTGACATTATATGTAACATTCCTCTGCCCCTTTTCAGCAAGCTGCAGACAATGGATGGTACCTTACTGACTGAAGTTTGGAAAGTTTGAATCAGGCAAGGAGAAGGCAGCTCTAGGGTCCAGTCAGTCTGGAGGTAAGACAAAAAAACGACAAAAAAAAACACACAGGAGGCCAACAGAATCAGAGCCAGACAGCCTGGAATGCAGCCAAACCTTGAAACGAGCAGTTCCTCTCCCTCTTGAAAGTGTCATATCACCCCCACCCCCACCCCCCATGCTGGATTCTTTCACCACTCCACTATCCTTCCATTTCCCTGCATGCTTTTCATACATTACTCTTTTATTTCCCTCCCCATCTTTCTTTCCACTCCACCCTCTCCATCTCCTGCTGCCTGTGAGTCAGTACCTTTCGCTCTCTCTCTCTCTCTCTCTCTCTCTTTCTACCCGTCTCTCCCCCTTCTCTCTTTCCTTGCTAAAACCTAATACAATCTCTGCAAGAAATCCTGCAGTCATGAAGGTAAACTGAACAATACTCAGTTAAGTTTTTTGGAAGGTGTTTGGATTTTATGCAGCTTATGGGGTTTAAGACTAAGGTGATGTCTACATAAAGTGTGGCCTTCAATGGAGGTGCAAGACAGAAAACTGCACAATCCACTAAAATAGCTCAAAGCAAAAGTCTGTAATTGTTTTCTTAAACAGTTCTTATGTTATTTGTTGAAATAAATGCCATAATAGCCATCTGTAAATTAAGTTGCATGGAAATAGAAGGAAAAAAACACATTGTCAGTAGCCAATTACCAAGTGACAGGTATATCAGAGGACCAAACTGATTGGTTTAGTGTTTGGTGTTTACAGTGTTTACAGGTGAGTAATGGCACACTGTCTCCTCCTCTTGGCTTCAGACAGTGACGGTGTGTGTTTTAAGGGCAGATCTTTGACAAGAGACCCAACAGCAGCTACAGAGTGGATCACTGGCATCAGTGGCAGTGTAGCCTGCTATTGCAACCATTTCCTGACTACTACACCACCTTTGTTTCTTAGACAACTTTATTTTTTGATTGGTGTCAGAATGTGAGGAGGATCTTAACAAATAACATGAATAAAAATGCTTCAAAATCAAATCAGTGGCAAGCATGGAACCAAATGAAAGATTATGTCCTCGCATGTTGTCTTAGTGTTGTTTTGTTTTATTACATCACTTGTGTGTTGTTAAGTTATCGTTTGAATTTTACTTTTTTTGTCTTTATTGTTGTTATTCTGTTCACTTTTAATGGCAATGTATTGATTTTGTATTTTAATATTGTGTTTTACTTTTAGGTTGACTAGGAACATCTGTCCAGGGATTTCAGATGAAGAATAGTCCCTGGCTCACTGGTGCATTTACAGAAATGGTAATTAATGTACACTATCCCTGTTTACTAAATCAATAAAATAAATAAACTGAAATATATCTGACAGGCTAATATCAATATATCTGTTCTGGTATCTGATACATTGGCTTTTGAGGACGAGACTGCAGTACTTCAGTTCTGCCAGCAGATGTCAGACACATACGGTGTACTGTGCCTCACAAACCAGACTAAATTGTCTTTGTGGAAGAAGATTCCCCCAGAATATCAGACAGTAAGTAAATCTACATTAGCTCGAAATAAACAGGAGGGCACATTAAATGTGAACGCATAGGTACTGACTGAATCGCTGTTGAAGAGACTGACAGGATTATTGAGAAGCACATACACAAGAGAAACAGGCTTAACACAGAAGCATCACTGAGGATAAACAGTGAAGAACTGGTGTAGGTCTAGACAAGGAGGGTTGGGGTGAATGTAGGGTAATTGAGGAGAGAAAGAGAGAGGGAGAGAGAATTGTAAATAATAGAGGAGAGCTGGGAACTTCTAGTGCATAAGAACTGGAGTGCACAAACACAGACATCATATGTGCAGAGATCCACTAAAACAAAAAAATACAACACACCCAAAAAGATGTGAGCTGAACATTTATACCAGGGCATCAAATTACAGTATCGTACACATTATCTCCATCTCCCACTGGCCAAAACAAATCAGTATCATCACAAGAGATCACCTTATCAGAGACATCCTCCTTTCAAAACAACACTTATATCTCTCCACTGGCCCCACCCGCCATCTAAACCCTTTCCCTCAGAACAAACCACTCAGTATTTACTGTTTGCCCCTTTTTTATCAACTCCCCCTTCATCGATTTCTTCACCTTCCATCCACCCACACCCCCTTTCTTTTAACAGGCACATTAGTGCAGCTCTACTTGTTGGGACATACTACTTTACCACTTTCATTTAGGGTAGGCAGGCAAACCCTTAACCTTAACCATAACCACTAATGACTACCCCTAACCTTACCCTTAACTACATTTTTCATCTTAACCTAACCTTAACCTCAAATAAGGGCCTCAGAAATGAGGTTCTGCCTCATTAGGACCAGGCTTTGGTCCACATGAGGACTACTGGACAAGGTCAGAAAAGATTCTAATGAGGTAACGTGTGCGCACGCTCACACACACACACACACATGCGCATCATAACAGAGACCAGCAACAGTGGCCTTAACAGAGCAGGGAATAAATGAAATGTATGAATATTATAATTAGAAAATACAGATGAGTGTGACATCAGTGTGAATGACACAGTACTAAAGCTGCTATTCATTACCCTTGAGGTGCAATCTGACATAACAGCCAGGAGCTGACAGACGGATAGTGACAGATACATGAAAGTCACTGATTATAGGATTGAGGTGTGTGCAAACCCTCAAGATAACATTAATCAGGCGCTGTGTTGAATTTTAAATGCAGTGCAGCATCATCACACCAGATAAGAACACAACAGATGTGTTGACAGGAACATAATAGACGACATCTGTGTCATGTGTAGCAAAGCGGTTTCATGTCATGGAACATGCTTTGTTAGCATGGCTGGGACTGTGTCTGTGACTGTGTGTAAGGAAGGAACAGACAGAGACCATGAGAGGCAGTCAGCTCTGTGAACGGCTCATGTATCATGACTGAGATTAGTGTCAAGAAATTCTTCCCGCTTTGGTCGACCTTGTCTGCCATTGATGGTCTTTACCATAGATCATCATGTTGTCACAGATGAATATGAATCATGTTAGTGTGTGCGATAGGGCTATAAGTAACACCTATTTCCATTATTGGGTGATCTGAGGACTATACACTCACTTTACAGCACAAAACACCAGAAAACTGTGGAAAATACTGGGTGCTACTTTCTGGAACTATTTTGTTTGGGTGATCAGCAGTCTAAAACAAAATTATATTAGAGATTAGAGAAAGTTTAATCTCATTTGCCACCAAAACAGTACACACATACAACAGTATAAACTATGCAATCACATGGATAAATCAAAGCAAAAGCTTAAAAGTGTGCATTAAAGATAGTGTTGTCCACTGTTGTAAAAACAGGATAGTACAAAATGTTGGCCTCTGTTGAGCTGCCCTAGGCTCCTGATATAAATATAAAAGGCTTCATGAAAAATATGAAGATGATTCTACTAAAAATACTAAAACATTAAGTATTTATCTTCAGCTTCTGCCAAATGAAAATAGTTTCACCTGAATTTGAAAAATCTCAGTGCAGCTGTGACAAAAGACCTTTGTAAACAGAGCAAGTGTTTTTTTGTCATGAACACAGATGTTTCTCCTCAGTAAACAACACAAAAGAGAACACTAAGATTTCCTGATAAATGGCACTATAGAAGGTTCGTGCTAATGTCAACAAAACTTTTCTCACAGAAAGAAAAACAACAAGAAGAAATACTACCTCTGTGTTCTCTTCAATATGTCATATTTATTTTCAACGAGTTGCAACTCCAGACTCTGTAGCATGACCTATAAAGGACCAATAAGTCCCAACTACAATTCAGAATCAAGAAAACATCCACACTGTACACAACAACAAGCACACCAAGAGGGAACAGAGGCTCAGAGATGGAAACATGTAAAGAAAACACTAGACTACAATATCCACAGTTTTCCCTTCAGCAGCAATTACGTGCATGTGAGTGAAGCTGACCCTAACAGCATTTTAGAGCCTTATCTCCTCTGCTCCAGTGGGACACAGAGAGAGAGCTAACACATCTATATATAAACCCACAATGCAGGGATTGGCTGGATTTTATATGATTTGTTATGTCTGGAAAGTCGCACATCCACCGTGTAACCCCTCACTGTTTCATTCATCTCTCCGTGTCTTTTTAATCTAACCAGGTCTTTAAATAAGTAAGATCGTCTATTGTGGAGTGCAATTTTTTTTTTTTTTTTTCACACAGTCTAATCTCCACTTACTGGCACATGACTCAACTGTTCTTTGCTTTCCTGCCCATCACTCCCCCAATCTGCCCATCTATCTGTTTGTTCTGTCCCTCCATCTGTCCGGCTCAACTTCCCTCTTTCTTCTTTGCTTAGTGTGTGTTCAGTCAACAAAACATGAGTGACCACGCTAAACACATTCCCCGTCCACACATACAGTATTCTCTCTCTCTCTCTCTCTCTCTCTCTCCCCCTCGCTCTCTCTCACTCACTCTCCAGACTGTGCTTGCATCATTTGCAGGGCAAACACTTCCCGAAAACAGGCACACAAAAAATTGTAATCAGCATGGAGAGGTGCAGCGGTCTGCCCACACAGAGGGGAGTAAAAACAGAAAACAGACAAAGTGCTGATGTACAACACATACAGATGCATTTCAAATGAGAGAGATGACTATCAAAGAGCCACTCCTCTCATATTATGGGGAGGGAGGTGAAAACAAAAAAAGGGTGTAGAGGAAGATCTACACTTGTGATTCACTCAGAGTACTGTGTGTGTGTTAGTTTTGGTTTTGTGTGCCTGCAGTTTTTTTTTAGTGGTCAGTGCATATGTGTGAAAGAGAGAGAGAGGGATGGGAGGAGGAGGAGGAGGAGGAGGTGGGGGGTGATTGAGAGGGAGATGGAGAGGGGAGAGGCACGAGGAAACCGCTGCAGTGTATTGTTAGGCTGAGCGCACACAGGAGAGGGAGACAGAGAGAGAATCCCCCATTTTAGCTCAACAATATTACAGCAGTGCAGATATCCACAACAATGGCAGCCGGACACTCTCAGCTCTATGCTATTGATCTGCTACTGGCAACACCAATACACACACAGTCAATCTAATTGCTGTTTTAACCTCTCATTAGATTATTGCCTGTGGTTGTTTGGATCTTTCCGGTTAACAAATAATCCAACCACATTAGCAGTGTCACTCTCAGTAACTGAGCTGTTAAATACATGTGCTATTTGGTCCAAAGTGACAATTATTATTTTTATTATCACAATTATGAATCTAATATTACAGGCATATTACAGTAATATTGATGCTTTAATATTTCAATAATAAATAAATAATAAATAAACAATAGTATATGTTTCGCTAAAATATGTGATTGTTGATGATGCCTCACATCTTTATTTAGTCCAATTTGTTTCCCTCGGGCATACTGACTTACTAACCAGATCACTTCTAAGACACTGCACTGGAGAGAGAGAGGGAGGGAGAGAGAGAGAGAGAGAGACAGAGCGATAGCGCAAGGGAGTGAGAGAGAAAGAGAGGGAGGGAGAGAGAGTGATCGAGCGAGCACAGGAGGGAGAGAGAGAAAAAGAGAGAGCACAGGAGAGCAAGAAAGAGAAGCAAAAGGGAACGAGAGAGTCGCAGGAGGAAGAGGGGAGAATGCACGGTGTCTGGGTTACACTTCCACGCTTGTATCCAGGGCCTTTGTGAATACACCATGGGATGCATCGGCTCCAGGAGACTGAGTAAGCTTCTCGTCCTTTGCTTATTGTGGGCTGGGGGTGTAAGGGTGGTGGGATGACGAGGAGGAGGAGGAGGAGTAGGAACAGGATGAGGGTCCTGCAGGAGAGATGGTTTGTATAGAGACAGGACAAGGCTGTGTGTATGTGTTTTTTTTCTGGGTTTGTGTGCAAGCTGTTTGCAAATCATTGCAGTGTTAAAGCAAGCTGTGAGTGTATGGTTACACAGTGTACAGGCAAGATGTCAGAGGCAGTATGTGCTAAAATGTGCTACTGAGTGTGTGGTTGCATCCCCCACCTTCATGCTCCCCTCCCTCCTCCAATCCCTTGATTTATGATGCTGTATGGCAGTATGTATGTGTGTGAGTAGGAGGTAGAGGAGGATGGAGAGGAAGGGGCGAGAGGCGGGAGATGGAAATGCTCTGATAGTGCTTATTTATAGGACGGCATGGCTTGGAGAAAGGCAGGAGAAAGAAAGAAGCAAAGGGATAATGTCATTTTCAGGGGTGATGACACAGTTGATTATTTGCATGAACAGTATTGGGATAGAGGGGGGAGAGAGACACAAGCAGCAGAGGAGGAATTGTGATGCAGGCTGGCAGGGAGGAGGGGATGCATGGACAGTGATGGAGAGAGGGCAAAGGGAGGGGCATACGTGTGAAGGCAATGGTGCGAGGGGTTTGCAGGTGAGGACCCTCCTGGATAAAACTATTACGACATGTAAAGAAACTAGAACCAGGACTGAGGCTAAGCAGCAAAGAGTAGGATGGGAGGGGTTGTATAAATGCTAATTTGAGGTTAAAAAAAAGAAGAAGAATTGCTTGTATAAATATATTTTGAGATATGTTCCACTGCACATTCATGTACTGCACGTAGCAGGAATCATGCTCAAAGTAAAAATAAACACAGACCTCCGGTGATGTTTAATATTAATGAGTCACTTAGCACATTAGGCACTTAAATGTTAAATATATCTATGGTACAACATCCCCCTGAACACTTTGAGTGTCACTCTTTACAGGAGTCACGGATGCCAAAACCAGGTCACAGACAGGTGCTTCTGTATGTGCAACCCACTGCTTTCTTTAACACAAATGTAATTAATTCTTGATGGGGATGATTTTTTTTTTATTAATCTAGAATACAAACATGCAGTAGAAAGTATGACTGAGTGTTTCAGGCAATTCCAAATTTCTGACATATATTGCAATTGAGATTTTATTTTACAATGAAACTTTTTACCTCAATTTTTAATTCAGTATTTACTGTGTTACAGATTTAAATTTAAGATGGAGCATTACCACATGAGATAACGTCAAAATATTCTACAAGTTTTCTCTGACACAAGAATGAGAATTCAATGCATTTGTCATAAATTGGAATAGAACATAAGGCAAAAGAACAGAGCAATTAAATTGCAGCCTTTGAGATTTTATTGCTTTTTTATTCCACCATTTCAAACTGCTATTTTGATTAGAAAACAATGAATTGTTCAGGACTAGACCAGGAGTATGAAGTGACACAGTTATGGAGGCAGGTGTGAACTGAATACATCAGCAGAGCTGAGCTCAGGCTCGTTGCAGAGCAGGAAAGAAGATTTGGGGTGCAGCTGTCAACACTCAGGTCAAGACAGGAGTCCAGACACACTTGGCAGCTCCAGATGCTGAAAGTATGTGATTGAAGGAGACACAAGGCGTTGGAAAAGGTGCCACATTAATCTGATTGTGAGCCACCTGAATGTTGATGCTCATTTATATACGAGTGATCACAAAAGCTTACAGATCTAGTAAGGCTGCTCCGTGAACATGAGTTACATTCTTTAATCAGTGATGAGGAGCTGTGATAAAATTGCTTGAGTACACATTCAAAGCACGGTGTCTGCTGTCAGTCTCATGTTGGTCTCTCTAATAGAATAATTTATCATTTTGCAAATATTACCCAAAGCTGTGCACTATGTAATCTCACATGAACACGTAAACAAAGGGAAGCCCAAGCATGTGTGTTTGCCCACGTCGGCGAATCTCTTGTATGCAATAATAATCAGCAGCGGCACTGTCGGTGTAGAGGCGTGGTTGTGTTTACCCTGGGTGAGAATGGCTTTTGTGTGTGCTATTGATCTGCCTTCTCAACTGCAGTCCAGATTGCCAAGCAGAGATCAACAGGAGCAGCAGGACTGGATGTGTCTCTGCACGGGAGTAGCCCCTGACGTATTTGTCTGCCCTCTGGTAACACTATCTCCTCCACCTCCATCAAATCTGGGAGTGTGCTCCGTGGTCCAGCTCTGATGTCCAATTGTACCTGCATACTGCTGTAGTACTCAGTAGTATCTGTTTGTAATACATTACAATGGCAGGCAAACCTACTGAATTTCATCATGAAAAAACTATCATAGTCTCTGTAGTCATAGTTTATTCATACTTTCATCGCTATATATGATTGTTAGAGGTCTCTTTGTTTGATCTATTTTAAACCAAATCCCCCAAATATCAAAAGTTGCAGACACATGGAAGTTGTTAGTACATAAAATGAACTGTTACCTTCAGGAGAGCAGATGATAGGTCATATATATAAATAAATTAAATAATCTTCCTGAAGCCAACAAGGATATAAGAATATATTGAATAGTCGCTACGGGACATAATAAAATAAGTCTATTTCCTTGTCTAAGTCACTGGTTTCAGGTCTTCTTCAATAGAACATGATGTGAATTCTCCAAATTGTGCTCCCATTTAGAGGGAAATAGACGATAAAGTACAGCACATATGAGTGGATACTATCGTCCAACGGGAGCCTGGTTGCAGGTGAAGCTTCTGAACTTCCGGTTGCAAAACCTCTACCTCAAGCAGGCCAAATCGCAATTCTGGAGACTCTAAAAAGTGTTGTGTGTTTGCACAGTATACATAATATTTTATATATCGAACCTTGATTATATTGCTACTGGAACAAATTATATAGAGATACTGCTGTTGAATAATTGCAGCTCTACCCATTGGCTTGTGTTTATTTAAAACCAAGAACATCAAAAGTTTTAGCTGTGCAAAACGTATTCTTACAAAGTTTAAAGATGAAATCTACCAAGAATCGATCACAACAGGCTGAGTTCAAAGTTCATCTGTGCTTTAAACTAATAGGAAAAAGTAGTGACCCCCAACATTTGGCTTAGCTCTCCATCATCACTGTTAGCACAGACACTGATGGATGCACTGGAGATGAGATGTCCCCCATCCATCACCCTCTCGGGGAGCAAAAGCCTTGAGATGCAGTCGATGGGAGGTGCACACAATAATGGCAAACCATGTTTTTTCCACTGTGAATCAATGTGTGTTGTTCATAATTACGCTTCATTCAGAGCAAATTCCTTCATCTGCTGAATACAGAGTTTGTAATAGTCTTCTAATATTGATCACAACTTTAAATGTAATGTTGATAATGCTGTTACTCATAAATGTGCTGAAGGCTTCAGAGAAATTTTTCTTAATCCAGTTATTGGGCTGCACTGTACCAATGAGTGCTGGGAACATGAATCATGGCAT
Source organism: Solea senegalensis (assembly GCF_019176455.1). Taxonomy (NCBI): domain Eukaryota; kingdom Metazoa; phylum Chordata; class Actinopteri; order Pleuronectiformes; family Soleidae; genus Solea; species Solea senegalensis. The sequence goes on from NC_058029.1 coordinate 21,987,540, forward strand.
AATTTAAGGCATTGAGTTCATTGTGTAGAAATGTCATAGATCAGTGTTGCAGCAGGTTTCACCGGTTTGTCCAGAAGCAGAGCCTTTCACATATCATATTTATTTGTAGAGAGATAGTACATAACAATGGACATAGTCCTCACCCACGAAGAAGCACGGAAGTAGCAGTTCACCACCAGGGGGTGAGTCTGCTGGTCTATGTGAAAATGAGCTTCTACTTCTCACTTGATCAGGAAACATTTTCCTGAGTTTTCAATTTTCTCATTTTCTAGTTCCAGGTCTTCTTCAATAGAACATGGTGTCAATTTTGTAAGTTATGTTCCCATTTAGAAGATAAAGTATGGCACATATGAGTCGACACCAATGTTATTGCAGGTGATATGATATTTCAAGTTTGAAAACTGACATGGTGCTGATCAAATCGCACATCTGAAAGCCTCTCAATCAGAGTTGTCAAACTACAGCCGATGATAGTATTGAGTCATGTAAACATACTGAGCCTGGGTTAATGTAGGCTATGTGTGTGTGTGTGTGTGTAAAGTCACATGTGCACACATGTTTATGCCTCCCCCTGTGATTGACCTCCAGTTTACCTCATGTATTCATACTCTTGCTGTTATATTTATGTGCCTATAGGCCAGTGCATGTAAATATCAACAGTAGTGCGAGAATGTGAGGCGCGTCACCACATCCTCTCACCATCTTGTCTTTTCTACTGCGTTATAGTGGGATTCCCTTCCATTAAATAACAAAAAAAACACAACACCTCCGCTGCACCGTGCCTTCAGACATTTTTAGTGAAAAGCTCATGCCATAGCCAGGATTTGGCAGTTTTGCCAGTCTCCCTGTGTAAACACAGTCAATCTGACAGATGGAGGCAAAGGCTGATTGATTGGCTTCCGTCCAGGTTGGTAAAGCCTTGAAGCGCATGAACACATTCAAGGTGATGTAGTAGCTCAGGAATATGATGCAGCCTGATGACCCTATACCTGCACATGTGTGTTAGGGCATGAGCACATATGCTCATACAGCCCAAGGACTTCAGTGTAGCATGTATAGAGCATTAAGTCTTATGTGGGTGTCATACTCTCTAATGGGTGCTGTTATGGTTTGCCTTGTCATGGGTGCCAGGTAAAGGCCTGGATCATTATAGACAGGACTCTGATTAAAAGGTTTATAGCTGTGTATGTGTGATTGTCCTTGTGCTTGTCATCTTCAGCCTGTACGTGTATGTGGCTGCTCAAAAAAAATAATATATAAAAGACCTACACTGTAAACAATGTGACTCAGCCACAGTGAGTGAGTAAGTTACAAAATTGAAACATAATGCGATGAAACGGAGAATTTCAGCTCTACAATTTCATCTGTGTGTGTGTGTGTGTGTGTGATTTTATGGACATTTGTAAATGTGCTCAGATTTAGTCTGTGACATGTGCTGATGGTGTCTGTGTTACGTGCACCTCCTAACCACTGCGCTGATAAAGAAAAATGCTGTTTTTCAAAGGCAGGATTTCTACTTTGAATATCAAAGTGCAAGAACACACAAAGATTTCTTTCCTACAAAGGACCATCCGCTGCAAACTTCACTGGATGGTTTTCTTCACATCATCTTGACAGAATGAAATGATAATAACTGCATTTTTCCATTTCAGGTCTAAATGTTCATTATATATTTAGCAGGCCATTAGGATGATCAGGTTTATGATAGTGAGCTGCAGCAGACTGTGCCAAGATATTATGTGCTGTAGGTGTTCAGTTAGTTCAGTCAGTGCACTGATGACAACTGTTACCTATTTAGCTTGTGTCAGTGATGAAGCCTTATATGGGATGGCAGTCACATCCATGCCTTAACAGATTAATGGGACGTGTCAGGACTACAGATGACATGCAGAGTGGGGATGCCATTTCACCAACTTAATGGGAGTAACGTGTGCTGTATTTGAGTGTTTCAGCAAAAGTATATCAGAGCCCCTGCGTGTGAGTGGATTGTATCTTTCCTGAGACACACTTTAACTCCATTTCCACTACAAGAACTCTACCAACCATCTTGGCCGAGGCACTCAGCTGTGTTCTTGCTGAAGTTTGGAGCTCAGTCACTCAGCAGCTGCTCCTATCGCTGTAAGAGGGCTGCGGTCCAAGCTGGTACCCCATCGTGACAACCAGCTTTTCTGCAGCTGTCACAGTGAACAGGCACCAAGACCCCTGGTTCCTCGCTGTTACTGCTGCAGGGCAAAAGGAGTAAAAATGACAGATGATGCTCAAATGCTTCCCACTTCAGAAGGAGTCATCAGGCCACCACGGCCAGAGCTCAACTTGACAGTGCAGTCGCTGCAGATCTTTGGTTGTTCGTAACGCACGGCTGCACTGCTCCCTCCTTTTCCTCCCCCCCCACCACACCCCTCCCTCCTCCGTGCCTGAGCTCAGCCTGGCTCCCCTATGACCACAGGGGGGTATCCAGTGCTGTAGTGCTGTGTGTGTGAGGGAGGAGGGAGAGTGCCAGGGGAGGAAAAACTGGCTCAGAGCTCTGGTCATGTGCTCTGTTGTTGCTGTTTTCTCAAGGAGGCATCCTGTCTGCCTTCTCAGGAACAGAATTACGCATTTGCTTACTGTGCTGCTGCTCAAGAGTGGCACGTACCAGAGTGAAATAATACTCAGAATACTCAGTGTCCCATATGACCAATGAGATGCAGGGCAGTGACTACTGAACCATCATTTATAGTGACACTGTGAGAGCTATAACCAACTCTGGCTAATCACAGCATGATAAAGCTTGTGCTCTGATGTAATCACATATGAGAGTCACAGACAGTAAATAATAAACATACAGACACAGCGGTGCACACTCTGGTGCATTGCTGTGCTCAGGCTGAAGGGCTTCCAAGTCATAGTTTGTACTGCTGCAGTCCACAGAATTTGTGAGCCACGCAATGAGTCATGGGGGGGTTGAGTGACTGCTAATCTACTAATTGGCCAAGTGAGATTGAAAAATTGCAATGAGAGGACTGAAGAGAAAAAAGATGGAGATAAGAGAGAGGCACGGTGTGTGTCCCTTTGCATTATATTGTACATTGCTGCAGGCCCAGTGTACAGTGTGTGGGTGTGTGCATATATTCATGTATAGTTTGTGTTTGCGGAGCAGATTTTCAACTGAGAAGAGGAGGAAATCTGGGACACTCTCTCCCACCCGGGCAGAAAATGAAAAACTCTCTTTGTCTGACTGATATCGGCCAATAAGTAATCACCTCACGCCACTCTCCACAGTGCCAAAAATCAAACATGGCCTGGCTAATCCTTCTGTGGTCACACATAATTAATTTGTTAAAGTTCAATTGGAGAATTTAAATATGTACACCCCGGAAAAAAACGTGACAAACCCAATGCTAAGTAGTGTCTGTACATCGACAGTCATAGGTCTCCTCCAGCTGATCCAAAGCACTTTGTTTTCATAGAAAACGTGAGTACAGGACACAGCTACAGTGCCCTCAAACGCTTTTAAAGTAGTAAAAGCTGTAGTGCATAAGGTTTAAATAAACAAACGTCTGCTTCGTTCAAATGAATTCACACACGGCTGATTAAGGCTATCAGCTCCACAGGACTCTCTCTGTGTTTCTCAGAACAGCAATGTGTTTCCATTGTTTTCCATTGCCCAGTGATGTGAACATCACTGGGCAATGTCCAATATTGGGCATGTCCAATATTGAAAATGCATCATCTTCCAGCTGAACACAAAGTAAAACATGAAACAACTGTGTGACTTCATGCCTGAATATGCCTATCGCAGCTGCTGCTGTTTCCACACTATGCATTTTAGTTTCCTGGATGCAGTCTGGACGAGTAACGCTACCATAAAAAACACTTAACTTACCAGAGTACCACAGAAGCATAGAAGCAGTAGGTCATGTAGAGACGCTGGCAGTGTTTTGGTAATAACTCAGAAGTCCTCAAGGGGGCAATAGACGTTCCAAGCTGAAGATTTAAAGGAACAATACAGATGCAGACTTTCAGACCCAAGCAAGTTGAGTTACAAAGGCTCTTTAGCATGTTTTGTATCATGTTCCTATTTTTTGTAAATGGACACATCCAAATACACTTAGGGTTTGTAAGAGAGGTTTTGTGGTGAAGATCTGAACTGTAATAGCGGTTTAAGTTGCTTCTGCACAGCGACAGAACACATTATACATCTGCTTTGTTTAGGCTGTGTAGCCTGCTGCGTGACTACTGAATTGACTGTGACACATAAAATGTGGCATTGTGCCCCTTTAAGGTAAATTTACCCTGGCAATATAAAACCAAGCAGCTATTTATACATACAGTAACTTCATGTACCTACTGTGATGATCTCCACAGGTATAGAAAGGAGAAGCTGCTAACTATTGAAGAAATAACAAAAGTGGGTTGAATCAAAGTGGGTCAAACAAAGCAGGATTCAAAACACTACAGTAAATATGCAATAAAAACATTCCTTTAACTGCACAAATAAAGCTAGTTGTTCCCGACTGGTACTTGGCACACCCTTCCCTGAATGAGTACAAAGGGTCAATTTTCTGGAATGAAGTCTGTCCCCTGTCTGCTGCCCTTGCTGTGGTCTGATGTGTTTGGATGGAGTTCAGAGGGATTGGGTAGTATCTGAGAGCCCAACAGAGACAAAGTCAAGCGGATGTTTCTGAATCACTGGGTCAGTGGGTCAAAGGCATCACCGGACATCCAGAAAGCCAACAACTCTGCTCCGTTACTTCAAGTTCAGGAGGAAGTGCAGCTGTGGAAAACATGACTCGTTCAGCAACATCCACACATCCACACCAACACACAGTGCTAACACAGGAGTGCGCCCCTCAGAGAGTTGCACACACAGAGCATAGACCCTCTGATACAGAGAGCAGGCACCCAGAGACCAGAGCAGTGTTTAAACTCCATTACCAGTACAGTCTATCTAATTAAACCAATGTTTTAATTAGGATTTGGACAGCCAGGAGAGAGGAGCCATGATAATGCTAATTTATCCAACAGAGAGTGTATTCCAGATGATTGGATGGATGCGTTTGTGTATGATCATCCACTTGGTATCAATAGGGGCATATTAAACATTGTGGAGATGTCATTTACATGTTGAGGACTTCAATAAGTGGAGGGAGATTAGAAGAGCAGTGAAGACAGTGTGAACTTATGAGGGATGCTCAAAATCAAAACAGTTGTGGTTGTGGAGGTTGTGATGGAGCAAGGCCTCACTTTAGTTAGCTGGACATCATGAAGGTCATGGTGATGATAGAGATGTGGTGAGTGGCTGAATGGTCAGACTGTCCTGCAGCAAAAGTGACCAAATCGGATGATTATGCAGCAGCTTAAAAAAAGTTTGCATTCAAAGACAGAGGGTTGCAAATGGATGTATGTAAAAAACAACAACAACAACAATAATGATAATGGAGGAAGTCAAGAGATGTTATCACACAGCACACAGTGATTATGTTATTATTCTGCCTCTCTTTGGTCTTTGTGAACAAAAGCAATGTAACTTGCTATGTCAAGCATTACTATCAGACCTGACTGAGGGAGAGTTTGAGTGTATACAGCAGAAGTGCAGGGGCAGACGGGGGCAAGGAGCATTTATCCCATCAAACTGCAGAACATCTGGGATTTTTGAGAGGAATTGTTCACTCCTGAAACCTTTTGTGGGCGCTTCTTTGTGTTTTCAGTCATACCGTCTACTGTCTCTGTCTTACTTTACTACCGCAAAGTTGCTGTTTCCTCTGTCAGTGTAGACATGAAACATGTTTTATGTGCAGCATGGTAATGTCACTGGGCAACACAAGATCTAAAATGAGCTGAACATACTTTTATATGGACATGTGAATGAAAGTGTGACAGAAAACAGAATGTCAATCACATTTAAATACCAACATTCAATGACTGATTTTCTTGAGGAACTCAGCCAGAAAGATAATTAGTCAGACATGGCAATTTCCCACTTGTGAATGTAAATAAATCAGAATGTAATCATCAAGAGGACACCATGAGTTATTTGCACTCTGGTGAAAAGTAATCTTCCCTCTGTTTCACTGGAGATTAATTATCGGTAATTGTTACCTTGTGTTGTAATGATTTCTAGCATGTGTGGGGCAACCTGCTACAGTTCATGATTGGACATCAATCCAGCTGCTGCGATGCTGTTAAGACCCTACATTTATTATTATTTCATTATATAATATATGTTTTTATTAATAAGTATGATCTGGTGTGTTGTTGATATGTTTATTTATTTTTGTGAAAGCAATTCTTCTGTTTGATTTAAGATTAGTTTAATCACCAAACTAAGTTAAACACAAATAATAAACTGATATCTCTCCCTCCTTTCCCACTTTATGTCTCTCCTTCTCCTCCTTCACCCTGCTCTCAGCGGCAGATGGCGTGCCAGTCCAGAAGGATGGAGAGCAGGTATGTGTTTATCAATCTCTCTACGTTGCCATGCTTGTTGACTTCTATTGACAGAGGACTGTTCTCACTTCACCTGGTGAACCAAAATGGCTGCGGGTTGAAATCAGCAGCAGTTACAGTACATGTGGAGCCACTCTAGCTCTCTGTAACTCAAGGTGCTTATGCTAGTAGTTTAGAAAAGTAGTGCAGGTCATGTCAATGTCAGTCACTTAACTTCCACTACATTACACATCAGCCAGCTGGTGTGGTTGGTTCATTGCAGTTGCTACCTTGTCTGTTGCTTGATGCTCCTCTGACAGTCACTGCTGTTTCCTCTCCTCTCCTCTCCTCTCCTCTCCTCTCCTGATCCCTCTGAGACAGGACACAGGAGAGGAAACCATTTTTGGACTAAAATGTTGAAAACTCTCCAGCAAATGCACTGTCTAATTCCATCATTTATTCATGTACTGCGCCCCAGAATGCCCTCCGGTCCCATGGAGAGGATGAAAACTTAAACACACACACAGACACACACCAGCATTGTCATGCCTTTTGGAACAAACATTGGACATGCTGCTTAGCTCTATGCCATTATAGTGTGTTGAATTTGTCAACACACCCACATGGGAGAGGAAGAAGGAAAGTGAGAGAGATGAGTGCAGAGCCGGAGATGGACCAAGTGGGAGCAAAGAATAGCATTACAAGGAAAAGAAGAAGAGAAGAAAAGAAACGGGAAGAGGCTGATATCGATTTGCACGGGTTATCTGGATATCTACTGCATGTGGTTAATGGAGATAGTGAACACTGCCCTGGTCTCTCCTCCTCATTATGTCATCTAGTATCATATTACATGTACGTTCCATTTTGCTGGTCTGTAGATCAGTGGTGGAAATGATGTACAAGTATAGTTTTAAGCTGCATTGGTGTATTTAATGCTTTTTGAACTTGTCAGATAACATGTTTTGATATAAACATGAAATATCAGCATCATATTTCAGACACTGGCTGCACTGAAAGATCAGCCACAGAAAACCCCACAGTGGATAACCTCTACTGATGTCTTTGTACTGAAAATATGAACTCCAACAAGCAGATGATTAGCTTAGCTTAGCATAAAAGATGGACAATTAAAGTTTCAAATGTAGGTAATGGAACTAAGCACTGCAGGAATCCCAGTCAGTAAATATAGAGACATGGTGCTTTTGTGCCCAATTTTGATTTTTGATTTTAATTTGAGTAAATTATTTTGTGCACCCTGGACTGTCTGTCCATTTCTGCAGGAAGGTTAAAACATATCAGGACAGCTACTAACCCATGAATGTCCCCGCTCTCACTCGTGTCAGTCCTGCTGATAGAGAGACATGGCTGTTGCTTATCTGCTTTGTCCCCAGCACCTGCCTTCACACACACACACATGCACACGTTTGTGTTAGCCTCGGCCCTGTCCCTGTCTGTCTGCAGCATCAGATACTGTTTGACATCTCTCTCTCAGACACACACAATTTTCAGCTGGCTTGCAGTGTTTTTGTCAGCTCATGTAATCACAGAGTTGAGAGGAGAGGAGAGTCTGCCGCATATTCACTCTGCTGTACATAAATAAGCAAATATAAACTGTTTAATCCCCTCCCTTCTCCTTGTCATCCTGCTCCTCGACTCTTGATTTTTCCTCGTTCTTGGAAAACCTCTATGTTCGTCTCTTCTCCCCTCTCCTTTTTCTGTATTTCTTTAACCTCCTCTGCATGTTCCACATGCAAACGTCTTCTCGTCTCTCTTCTTTGTCGTCTCCCTTCCATGCATGTCATTTTTCTCTGTCCTGTCACTCTCACTCTTTCCCCATCCTTCTGTCCTCCCCTTTCTCCTCCTCAGCATGGACGTTCAGAATTTTCATGGGAAGGAATCAATGTAAGTGTCGTGACACCATTCCTTCATCTACAACATTTCTTTCTTTATCTTTTTCTTTCTTTCCTTCTCCTGGTTTGATTTAACTCACCCTTTAGCAATCAGCTGGTCCCCATGACTCCCCTCACCCCTGGGCTTTACAGTCGATTTCAATTTTATGGTAGTAGTGCACAGTAGTGAGCACAGTCAGAATCACTTCCTGGTTTGCAATAACTTTGGGTAATGTAGTGTTTATCTTTTGTATTAACCCGACATCTCCATCACTTCTCCTCTCCACTCACCCCTCTTTAACACACGCTGTCCTGATGTGTTTGTGTGCCCTGTCACACCTGCCATACGGTCATTTCCTCCACACTTTTTCCCCCTCCTCCATTCCTCTCTCTTTCTTTTGTTTTACTTCCCCTCTAGCTGTCTATGGAAGACACCACGTCAATCCTGCCAAGGCTCAAAAGGAACTCAAATCCCTACGGCATCGGAGCACTGGCTAAGTCTTCTCTGTCAGGTGTGTCAGGTGTGTGTCTGTGCTGTAACTGGTAAACCGACCCCATGTTGGCTCCTTCCTCAGTGGGAGCTGGAGTCAGCATGGCACCCTAAACGGGTTCCCCTGTATCACTTCCTCTCCACGCTGCGATAACACTCGTCAATGGCTCCTCGTGAGTCATTGACAGAATGAATTCAGCATGATAAACACAACACGCACACGCACAAACAAACATCATCATCTTGTTGCTCTTTCTAAGAAAAGGTGAGTGATAAGTGGGAAGTGTAGTTGTTTTTTTTTTTATGTTAAATGGTTGTGAAACTGTGGCGTCCTGAACAAGCATCAGCGTTGATGTTGTTGTACTGTGTGTAGTTCAGTGCAGTTTTAGTCCAGTGTCCTTGGTTTCCTCCAGTTGTCTTGTGCAGTACAGTGCAGTGCAGTGAAGTGTATTTCAGCATACAGTGTAATGGAGTGCAGCTGCCACGCTGTGTGTTGTGGCACTGATTTGTCCTCTGATTTATTCATAAACCTCATCTTCATGCGCCACCATCAGAGAGGATCACACACAGACGCAGGGTGTTACAGTGTTTGTCATCACATGTTGGTCACATGAGGAATTGGAATGCAGCCATTATGAAGACATCAGCTGGTATTTTTTGTTGTTGCATGCAGTTATTTTTCCTAATTAAAAAAAACAACAACAACAAACATTATGCAGTGATTCATGAGTTAGATTCTCAGTCAGTCAGTCAGTCAGTCAGTGAGGAGGAGCAGGTTATGTGTTTTTTGCTCAGCCAGCACAGTTAAGCAGAGGTGTGTAAGTGATCCTGTCAACAAGGCAACCTCTCATTACTCATGCCACATCACCCCAATTAACCTGCTCCAACCCATGATGCACCTGTGTCAGACATCCACTGCCTCCTCTCCCCCATGTAGAGTGAACAAGCGTTGGCTTAGTCTCATTAAACACGCAACAGTCATCTCCACCACCATTGTCATCAAGCCAATCTCATAATCCATGTTCACGCAGACCATTATTTAGTACAGCAGGATTTGACTGATCTTTAAGTGAGCCTACCAATAGCTAATACTTTATGACAATATCCAGGTTAAATTAAAGCTTTAATTTAAAATCACTCATTTTAATATCATTATAGTATATTCACATATACTATAAGGAAATCAAACCTAGTTCAGAACAACGACTATGGTGATTATTAATAATGCAACAGTAATGCATTGAAATGGCCAACACTGTTTATCAGTCCAACCCTACTGGAAATCCAAAGTTCCATCAGTCATCACAGCTCCGATAACCAAAGAGTGAAATTCATTTGAGATTAACATATTTCAAATCTGTCTGTCTTTTCTTCTTCTCTTTCCATCAACTGTCCGCACAACTCAAATATCAAATCCACTTCTTCAATTTCTCCTGCCACAACTCTGTTTCCATCCACTCATATAATCAACCATCACTCTGTGACTCCCCTCACTCAAATCCTCCTCATTGCCATACATCCCACTCTATCAATGCGGCCTTTCTTTACTCCAGGAGTCACTCGCACCATGAAGGAAAGGGTGACAAAACCCACTGCCATGGCTCAGGGTCGTGTCGCTCACATGATTGAATGGCAGAACTGGGGCATGCAGACGGTCGGTGCAGGGGGCATTTCCCAGTGTCGACTGACCACACAGGAGCGGGAAAAGGAGCGGCGGCTGGAAAATGACGCCTACAGTGACCTCAGCGATGGAGAGAAGGAGGCCCGTTTCGCTGCAGGTGTGCAAACACACTCTCAAAAACACACAGGGAGATTTGAGGACAGGCACTCCACAGAGCCTGTTAACTGACATCAGCAGAATTATGTGCTCATCACCTCACGCTGTGGGATGCATGCCAGTGATTCAGCCAATTTAACAGAAGGCAGGCCCACACAATGATCCTGACTCGACCTTGGAATCCTCACCTCAGGTATCCTGCAGCAGTTTGCAATCTCAGAGGCGACACTTCTAGCCTGGACATCGATGGACGGAGAGAGCCCGAGGTCGGGATCAAACCAGGGCAGCGTGGCTCATCTGAGCGAGGTCAACCAGGAGAGCATCACCAGTCGAGGTAAAGATCTATAAACATGACTGCAACTCATATCAACACAGCTTGTACCACAGAATCTAGTAATCATTACAATAATGTAACAATGTGCTTACATTGTTATTAATACGTGGAATACATTAAAGCATGTGACAATAGGATATATATATCACAAAAACTAAGTCAAAGTTAAATTCAAAATGTTACTCAAATACACTTATGTTTACAATATATAATATGCATTGAATTCAGTATTGGTTTTATTTTTTACTGCAGTTGGCCTCCGTGATGTTGTATGACTGCCTTATTGTGGATTTCATTATTCATTACTTCTTCTCCTTCCTTATTCTTTATTCCACCCTCATCTTTAATGCAGCATTTCTACAAAATAACCCCGTTAGTTGTAGCATTACATTAATTCATATTAAAAACACGAGATGATTTAATAGGGTAATTGGTCAAATTAAAGTAAGCTCTGATATGTAACATTTAGGAGATATTGAATATATTACAACAAACTTCTCAAAAGGATGTTTGTGTAAGTGTGTCATTGCTTTAAAATGGAAATGGTTTGGTCTTCGTAGCTTTAGAATAAGCCTTTCATATGTAATTTAGGCAAGAACCTTGCTTTGTGGAGGGAGCCATCTTGCAGCTCAAATAGACAAAAAAATCAGAATTTCTGGTGTGTGACGGCCACTGACGTGCATGAGAACATGAGTGAGTGCAGGAGTCCTGTGTTTGTTTCAATCTGCAGTCTCACCATTACATGTCACTAATTCATACTCACTGGACCGGTAACTCTGAAAATCACTTACACACATCTAGTAAAATCTTTACAATAATCAATAATCAATTTACATATTGATTAGCAGTAACACTTGCAATACTTTCCTCTGAAATGTAGGAGTAAGTAATATAAAATATAAACTACAAGTAAATCTTGGTTACTCTGGACTAGTGCCCATGGTCAGCAAGCTTTAAAACATTTGTGTTAAAGGTGCTGTCACTTTGTATTATAACATGTGTCTTGTTGCTTAGTAACGAGAACAGACTGTTCCATCTCCAGGGCGGAGGGTTCACTCATTATTAATTTCACATTTTACAACATGGGTGGTTGGAAGGTAATCCCGCCCACTGTATCTGTTTATAGTATCATGACTGCAGATATTTTTAGTCCACACCACAGCAGTGCAAACTTCGTTCTCATTATAGCGACAGTGAGCTGCTGTTAAGATAAACTTCCTTAAGGGTATGAGGCTCCGGTAATTAATTTACTTAAAATTATATCACCCTTTTTAAGCAAATGAACCTGTAGCACAGAATGTTTTGCAGTGTTTACTCTTGGGCCCAGTTTACTCTCTTCTCTTGTGAGAAAGATAAACTGCCTAAAATCAAAGCTGTGTCTACATTATGCAGTTTGACATAAGTGATTAATGAACAGTATAAAGGTGTGCCAGAGAGTTACCGTCAATACATTATTCAGTTTGAAAACTTTTCTGTTTGCCAGCATTTCTCTTTTTCTTGGTCTAGATCCCAGTCAAACACTTTCCTCCAGGACAAACCAAAGTCAAAATTAAAACGTATTACTTCCTCACACTCTACTTAACCGTATGAAAACCAGATTTACTCTTTAAACATTAACCATGACGTTTGTGTTGTTAGCAGAAATTCCATGTCATTAGAGTTCTCATGTGATCACACTTCTCAGTGTAGTCTCCTCTACAATGTTGTTTTTCTCTTACTCTACCTTCCACTCACGCGGTTACATATGCACACAGGCACACACACACACAGTGGCGAGCACTGGGGGGGGGGGGGTCAATCACCCGGTGCCCTAATGGACAAAAACGCTGGGCGCTAAAGTGCCCTCGAGTCACAGGACGCGCGCTAAAGTACCCTCTACGCTGGTTAAAACCATGAGGAAGTGCTCTACTGGCTGCCATTCATTTGTGGCCTCTAAAGCAAAATATAAACTTTGAAAAATGTATTGTTTCTAAAGGAGTGCCTGTCAAGGGGAGAAAAGGGATGCAGTGCCCTGTAACATGACCTTGCAACTTCATTTTCTATGGGTGTCCTTCCAGTTCCCTACTGTCCCTACATAACAGTGTCCCAAAGACTGTCCTTAGAGGACATAATATTCAGTGCTGTATAGAAAATGATACTGTGCAGTAAAGGATGTCCCAGTGTCCATAGGTCTACACAGGCGTGTGAGAATGTGGGAAATTATACAGTAATGGTGCCTGCCCCACCGGTGCACAATAGGTGTCCTTTTAATTTTTGCCCCTGCCCTTCCAAATGTCTGTGCACGCCACTGCTCACGCACACACACTTGTTCACACTCAGGGACATAACGCATTCTCTAGGCCCAGAACATAAAATCAAGACTTAACATTGAAAAAGCACTTTAAAATTATGAGGACTCGCCAAGATCTCCTCACTTTCCCAAAATGTTCTCACTTCCTAAGGTTTATATGTTTTTTTTAGTCCTCATGTAGATAATAATTCAAACATACACACACACACACACTGGCCAAAAATCACTGGATCGGATATCGCAAAAAGGAAAGCCAGTTCTACTGTGAATATGAATATGATGTTAATGCATCAGCACAAATGCCTTATTACCAGCTAAGTTTAAAGGGGTAAAAGACTGGGTTGATCTGATATCAGTTTTGGTGCAATTCAAGGTTGTGATATTGGTATTCTATGGGACAGACAAAGTGCCATTGATCTCTCAGGATGGATGTTAATATCTGGTCTAAACTAGGCCTTTGTTCTGAACAGCCACATAGTATATGCATTTCTCTCTTTGTATAATTCATTATATCAAAACTGTCATGTAAACTTCAAAACTGTCATCAGCATCAAACATATTAAACATATTCATGGCAGCTGCTGTTTATTTTGTTGTTGTTTCTTTCAGATCAGATATTGCACCACTCGTCAGCAGAGGTGTGGCCTCACACATACGTGTCCCAGGGCCACTACTGCCTCTCCTCCTCTGATGCCTGGGAGCCGATCACCAACGACCCCTCTGGCGTGGCATCTCCCGCTGCTGGCTCCTATGTATTGGGGACCAATGGGTACGACGGGCAGACGTCAGCTCACTTACTGTCGCAGCAACAGCAGCAGCAGTTCAGTCTACAGCAGCAGAGTCAACTACAGCAGCTGCAGCAGATCCAGCAGATCCAGCACTACCAGCAGCAGCAGCTCCTGCAGTATCAGCAACAACAGGTGACTGTAGGAGAGCTGGTGGAGGCCCAGGTCTGTGCGTGTGACTCAAAGTGTGGCTGTAGCTGCAGTGAGATGCTCCAGCACAAGTTGCTGAGATTTAATATGTGAGCAGAATAAACATTTGAGCTCTGGAGCAGTCACTGAGGACTTCAAATGCTCAGAGCAGACACAGATTATATCAAGATATTGTCTCTATCAAGCAAAAGAATAATACTATAATAACAGTTTACATGGTCCTCTGTGTCGTCAGATATCTCTGAAACTCCAAAGTGACTAGATTCATTTATCAGACATGATTCTTTGTGGTTCTTTGAGTCTTGTAGACACAGGTTTCACTCAGGAACTATGATATTTTGCATTAACCACAGGTCACATTGAACTCACGATCAATGTAACTTAATCGTGTAATAGCGTAACTTGAAAAGAAACAGTAACTTAAACACATGGGAAATGCTTTTGTTCAAGTTCAACTTATTTAATATCTAAACTGAAACTTTTAAAAAGGACCAGTGTGTAGGATTTAGTGGCATTTAGGCATGAAGTTGCAGATGGCAACCAACACAATACCTTTTGCTTTTGTATATGTAAACTACACTGGCCTTCACATAAAAACACAAAAAGCCCTCCCTAGAGTCAGCGTTTGATTTGTCCATTATGAACAAACATGGCAGACATTATAAAAGAGAACCCATCTGTGCAACTTATAAATAGAACAGAAGAATGGTCGTTCCCACCCGGTCTCTTCCCGGTTTTCAAAAAGCCAGTACGACTGTTTTCGGTAAGCTGTCAGCCAAAGATGCAGAGATGTTCTACAGATGGTGTCTTTTCCATTTTAGTCCATGTTGAATGCCCCAGGATTAACTACTAAAACAACTAATCACTCACATTACCTTAAGAAGTCCAAGCTTTGACCAGAAGTAAGGAGCTGGCTTATGTTTTAGCGGAAGTTGTAAGTAACACATGGAGTGTTACTTATGCTTATGAGTTTGGACAGTCAATGTACACAAACATCACTCATAAAACTAGACTCACATAGAACTATGATCATTCCCAGTTCCTATGCAATGTGAGCACGCCAAAAAGGCAATATTTTACCCACAGTTCTGTCAAACAGTGTAAACGATCCTGTGGCGCAAAAGCACCTAATGACTCCTGTATCGTGTACAAGGACTGCATTGTAAACAGGATTGATTTGCTTGTGTATTTTCCTCTCCGTCAACACCAACAGTGGACTCTCACATACGTGGTGAAAGCGTCAACTGAAAGATTTAAATGCAGCTTTAAACGTTGCTGAACTGCACCGTGGGTCAGCTGCTTTGTTTTTGCTCACAAAAGAAGATGACAAAAGTTAAGCTTTACAAGCATCAGTACATCAGATCATACAATCATGATTAATTATTAGCCCAAACACCACTCTGTTCAAACAGAGCTATCGGATGAGGTTCTTCTCACTGATATGATATTTTTTTGTTGAAACAAATCCACCCAACGATGGCAGAAATCAAACCACCATCACTTTGTCTGTATTAGAAACTTCTCAACATCTGTTCTAAAAAGGGTGGTGGGTCAACCTCTGGAGACCTGCTTCATCAGCAGTTGCAAAGATCTCCACAGACCCGTCTCAAGGCGCGACAGGGTGCTCAGCTGTAGAAGGAACAGAGACAAACATTCATTCCTTAATCTCACTCCTGAACCAAAAGTAATCCCTTAGGAAGGCCGTTGAGAAGGTTTTTAGGGATTTGTATTTCATATTCATATTTAAAAATGTAATGCATGTTAAAGACTTGCAGTTTTGGGTCTGATTTTGTCTTATGTCTCCCTGCTGTCTACAGCTGTCAGAATGGTGAATGCAAGACAATACAAACGGACAATAAAAGTATTGTTTTATCTTGTCCACCTTTGCCCTACAATTGTGTCACCCTGCAGCACGTCATGAGGACAGATTTGATTTGGATAACCTGCCACAAACTGTTCTGATCACAGTCTCATCCCTCTGTCCTTTAGGCTCTGGAGCACAGGCTGCACAGCGCCAACCACTCTTTACAAGCTACGCCCAACAGCACCATCCACAGTCTGGTCCATCAGGTTCACCCTCCGTTGGTGGATCTGTGGAACACGGGACAGATGGAGGCCTTTCAGGCCGAGGCCGGAGGCTACATGGGTGTAGCGGCAGTGGTGGAGCCGGGTCTCTCTGTAATGTCTGGAGATGACATGGTGGGAACAGAACACTCCCCCCTGCTGGAGCAGCAGGAGGATGAGGATGAGGTCAAGGTGAGGTGACATCAAGTTTGATTCCGTCAATTTTCGTCCTCCGAGATTTATTTTTATCTGTAAAGTGCAGAATTTACACCATATAAGAACATACTAATGGTTTTATTCAATTAACCACAAATGACACAGCATTTGCCTTCATCATATACTTCCCACTGTTCTCTTTCCAATCCTCTAGACATGGGTTTGCTTGGGTTTGCTTGTGTTAAAGGAGACATATTATACCCTATTTCCCCAAGTTAAAATAAAAATCTTGGTTTAACCTTGAAACATTTCCGTCGTGTATTTGGATTCATGGGAGGTTGCATTGTGGTGTCAGACCATTCTGTTTATTTTTAATCTTTAATTTTTATGTAAATTTAACACCAAAGTTGCTGAAGTATCTCTTAAAAGACCAATGACTCGAGGCAATCTCTCCATCTCTAAAGCACTGCGCTAATGTCAGGTCTCCCTCAATAGAACATGATGTCGACTTTGTAAATTATAATAATAAAATAATAATCGCTGCACACAAGAGTGGACAAAATTGTGATTGACAGATAGTAGGAGCCTAGTTGTAGGTCACACATCTGTGACATGATGTCAGTCAAAACATGAATCTTGAAGCTTCAGAACAAGAGTGTGTTTTGCATTTGGAAGACTACATCCATTTTTTACACTGTACATCTTCTTCATGATGATAAAGATAAGATTTAGCCCTTGAATGCAACTGCTGAGCTGAGACCTTGGGTGTTAAATCTTCCTGGACACACCAGTAACAAAGAAGACAAACCAAATGACCTTCACATATGAAATCTTGTATCAAGGTCATTAGCCAACACGAAACTAGAAACGGTCCCTGAAGCAAAGAGGAGACAGACATAAAGAACACAAAGTGCTGGATTTTAAAAAAAATTACACATTTATAGTTAATTTAAATTGAAAAGTCTCCGGGAGAACAAATCAGTCTATAAACTTATGTTAATAGACTGGACGTTGGTGGTCATGTTAACAGTGTTTGAGTCACATGAAAATAGCCTGCTTAGTCATCACGGCAGACCTTTCATATATTTAGCTGCAAAGCTGTGGTTAAGCTAAGATGATTGAACCTGCTGTGTGTTTGGCTCTGTCTGTCTGTTCTGGCCAGGAGGAGGAGGTGACACTGTGCATGGAGCTGGAGTCGGCCACGTTGACTCCACCCACGCAACAAGGGGATGCCTCTGGAGGCAGTAGTCCAGGGCAACCGCCAGCCGAGCCAATCACAGAGCGGAAGGCTTCCGATGTCACCTCAGGCCTCATTCAGACACTAGAGGAGAAGGAGGAGGAGGAGGAAGAAGAGGAGGGGCCTGTCGCTTCCATGGCAACCAACTGAGTTCCTGGCTGTTAAGAGACTCCTTATTACAAACTGATCAGGGAGTCAGCGAGGAATGAGCGTAATAACACAATATATATCTATTAATCTGTTCCTTTTCAGGTATCACAAACATGACTTTTTGGTTTGCGAGATGAATTCTTCTTCGAAACAGATTTGGAACTGGACTCTTGACGAGACACGAGCTGACGCAACAAAGGACACCTGTTTCTTTGTAAGCCTTACATCCCAAAGGTAAAGGAAGAGGAGAGTGAGGGTGGAAAAGTGAAGAGGAGGAGAAGGAGGAGCACCAACCGACAGAGACGTTTCCTTCAAGGAAATGAAACCACGCTGAGGTGAAGAGGAGGAGACTTGGAAACATGCATGCTTTTTATGAAGACAAGCAACTTGACCCTGTCATCATAATGATAATGAAAATCTAACATAATAAAACATAATAATAATAAGGATCATTTTGTAATAAAGCAAAGAAAAGAACACAAGAAAAAACCAATGTATAAGTGTATGATAAGATATTATAGTTTTCCTATGGGAGAACTACTTTGTTTACAGCTGTTTCTCGACATACAGTATTAGATCATGTTCAACCAAATTCATTTCCGTGGTATATCGAACACACACACACAGTATCGTTTTTTTCACCCCAAACTCACGTGTAATTAAAGTAGACAAATATTTCAGCATTTCAGTGAAATGCAGTTTAACCCTCTAAAAATACATTTTTAGACGTTGTTGTGGTACCAGGATGTCTGAGGCACAACCCAGGGACGAGCCTGTCCTGCTGACTGCACACACCAAACCCTGCACAGAAAAGGATTGTACTGTACGATAGTGTGCTTCCTACTCTGTCTCGTCGTATGCATGTTTCCTCAGAATACTATGGGGTACCTGTACTATACAGCACTGTATAGACTTTGCACTGAACCGTAGTATCCCAGGTGGGGGCCACAGTGGACCTGCAGTGGGCTTGAGTGTTGGATAGAAAAAAAGAAAAAAAAAAAGGACAGAGCTGCATAAGCGAATCTCTTTTGCACTGATGCAATCCAACAGATCAGAGGTTGCCTTTGGACTGTTGATGTTACCCAGTTCCCTCTCTGAAAGCTTTCAGCACCACTGACAACCAAAACCGAGCCACTTAACAACACAAAACCCTCAGCTGCTTGTGTTCTTTCCACAGATGTACATTAGATAAGCACTGGTTTGAATGTACTGAAGGACAGACTGGAGGCAGTACATGAGGGTTGTTTTTGACCAAACACTCTCTTGATAAGCAACAATAAACAAGAGAGTCTTTCAGATTTATCTCGGATTGAAATGGATTCACTGCTGGCTCACCTGCACGCACATTGTCACAGGTCACTTTTGGGGGACACTGCATAGACTTATTTAGACTACACACCTAGGGCTGCAAAATGAATTGGAAAGGAAATCTCAATACAGCCAAGTGTAATATCCAGTTATATCCGTCAAATATCATGATCATTTTCAAATATTTTGAATATATCATGCAGCTCTCCCGAACCCTGACTTTAACCTCAGTTTTTTCCAACACAGCTTTTGCCCTAGAAGCTGTCCCCAATGAACGAACTCCAACAGCGACGTACACATACACAAATATCTAAATTGTAACCAGCAATAGGCAGGCAGGACACTGGTTTACCATCAGACCAGTGTCGGCTCTGTCGCATAGATGTAAATAGTGTGAGTATGGAAGAGTTTCCTCCAGCTCTCATTCATAGCTGCTCTACTGCAGTATGATTTCTTTTTTATTTGTTTTTTCCACATAAAAATACAACGTAGGAATGTCTGTGTTGCAAATCGAGCGATCACTCAAGCTATCAAAGAGTTTCACCTGGTGAATCCATCAGCGGGGAAACAGCAGTCGGTCTGAGATCATGTGGGGAAAATCGAGCCCGTGTGCCGCTCAATCTGCCAATCAGGGATTAGAACAGAAGGCTTGGGCTGAACACTAAAGCCGAATAGATCGGTGTCTTCCTGCTCATCATGATTACTGTGAAGCAGCTGCCTGGAGTGTGATAGTGATTATAATGATGTTTGAGGAAGCATGGGGTCATTTCTTTTTTTGTTTTTCTCTCTTTTGCTCGAGGAAGAATGGGTGTGTTCTTGCAAGGAGGGGAGTTCAACAGAGACAGAGAACAAAGTGGACTTTCTGTGCATGTCTCACTGACAAACTTGACAACGATACACGACCACTGTTTCCATCTTTTCCCTGTTTATGGGGGAGCACCTTCTCCCCTCACTTTGATGATTGTGTGAGAAACTTTTAAAAAATATATATATACGGTTTATTGACTTGAATGAATTTATTTTATGATTGCTTCTTTATGCAATGATGGGGACAATGTTTATTTTTCTACTAACTTGTTGAAATCCCCTCAAGTATAAGTTAGAATAGGTGTCATGGCTGTAAAGCAGTCTTGTGTTGATGTAGTTTTGAGCACTTTACACATACAAAGAAACAACAACAAAAGGACAGATTGGCAGCTCTAAATGATAACTTCACTATTCCTGGTTTGGACCATTACAACTCAGAGGGCTCAAAACTGCTAACAGGATGTCTTTACAATGGCACATATTCATTTATTTATTGAACAATTACTTGGTGGGGAGGATTAATGTGACAGCTTGTACAGTCTATAGTTTCATGTAGGTACTAACCCTTCTGGGAGCAGTATCTTTTTCACTATGAGTCTCGGTTTTAAAGACATAATGAGGTGGGGAGACTATTGCTTATATATTATTTGAGGGCAACATGTGTAAAGCTTATCTGGACTCAGATATTGGTTCTCAAAGAAATGTGTATAGACTCAATTTAGCCAGAAAAGACACTGCTTCAGTTTGGGTCATTTTATTTTAACTAAATCTCAATGAATGAATACACTAATAACAAGAAGCCAAATATCTTTCTGTGGATGTTAAGGTTTACCGACCACGTCCCTGATAAGTGACTGATTTTGCAGTTGAGTTCCTCTTTTTGTATAATTCTACTGCCATCTTCCAAGGGTTACAGTAACTTGTCTGCAGGCATGACGCTCAAAATCTGCTTCTGGTCCTCTCCCTTTCTCCTTGTCTCTCTCTTTCTATCTCTTTGTATCTGTTCTGTAAATTTGTGTCTGTCTCTACGTCTGTCAGTCAGTGTACAGTAAGTTGTCTGCTGTCTTATCCGAAGAATCACTGCCTAAAAAAAAAAAAAAACATAACTGTAACAATGCTAATGATGGTTTTCACATCAGCAGGAGCTCTGAATTAGTCAGACATGGGACATGAATATAATTTGGAAGTGTGTTGCAAAAGAAGTGCTGTGTAAAAAAATGCTGTATAAAATTGGATGGCTTCTGTAAAACTGTATGAAATTGGGTATATTTGTTTGAGATGAGGCAGCGTGGCTGGTGAAACCAGTGCACTCTCCTAACACTCACACCTATGCATGCTTGTTGGACGGCTGTCACAGGATGGTTCTTCCATACGGTTCCCACTCTCACTTCTGTCAACAACTCTGTTTTCTTCCTGTCTCTCTTCTTTCTCCTGCACGACAGAACCTCCAGCCCACCCCACTGCCCCTCCCCCCTGACCCCCGACCCCCACCTTCTGTACCTGTCTCCTCTTCTTTTCCTCCAGTGGAGAAAGAGCAAATAAACAAATCAACTAACAGCATTCCTTGTGCAAATGACTGGACATGTTTGTTTTTTTTACAAAGTGCATACAATTACATTCTCAAGAGTGTTTGGTGGAAACTGTTATCTGCGACCAGCTCCTTGGTGATTTCAGGAGAAACAATTATCACCGTGGAAGTGGCAGCAGTGTAATCTGGCCTGACATACTTTTCCAAAGGCATTCCCTCTCTGGTTCTTATTCGGGACCCTATGCACCTCTTGCACCAGAAGAATGTTAATGACAGCTTGTTTGTTCGTGCTCACATATAGACTGAAGAGTCTGGAACACGCCGTTGACTTGACATCATAAACATGTTCATAGATTGATATTTTCTTTTCAGCCCTGAATGCTGTTACTCACATGCTGATATCAGCCATGTCAACAGCCCAAATATCTCATGGAAGATTGACCGTGACAAGTATTGGTGAGAGAATGTCGCTTCGTAGACTGATGAGAATGTGATGTATTCTGTGAGGAAGCGATTACGGCTGATCAGACGCCATGTCAGGGTTCTTTCCTGAGTCGAGGACCTCCTGCAAAGTTTAACAACACAAACAGAAACATTTGTTAGACCATTTTCCATTAAAACTTACTTTTCATTTGCTGTATCTGAAGCCTTTTGTAGAATAGAAGAAAAAAAGAAGGAGAAAGAAACATATCATGAATTATAATTTCAATGGATTACCCTGGCAGTGAGGCCACAGACCTCCACCTCTTTGAAAGACAGTTATTTTATCGCCACAACAGTTGCAAGAACAACGGTAGAAATACAGCATTCACTTCACAAATTCATTTTTCAGGGATGTGAATTTGCATGTAATGGATTCGCCAAATTCAATAAGACCCTACCATTCACACGTGGCTGAAGTCATTTTGAATCAACATCCTTAAAGAATCTCACTTCAATAAAGACATAAAGAAAGGTGTGTGAGAGTAGAGTCAGTGGGTTCAGTGTCACTGCCTGTTTGCAGAGGGAGAACTGAACCATGATGTGCTTGTTGTTTTGATGTGAACAGGAACAGCAGTGAGAACATGTTGTCGAAGCCCAGCTTAAATAAAACATCCTGTCTATGTGCTGTATTTGGAATAAATTCAGTGGTTTGAAATGCTGTCAAACAACCATTCTCTTAGCACTTGATTTTCTCAACTTATTCCCACATGCACAGGCACAAGTCTGACAGCCCAGTAAACCACTGAATGTTTTCCAAATATAGCAGGTAGACCTTTTTTTAACAGGGCTTTTCTCAGATGTTCCCATTCAAATCAAAATAATGTGTAACTTATGTTCCAGTTGCATCATATCTCTCTCCAAACAGGAAGAACGTTCACCACTGTTTACTCTAAAACTAACTAACCCACATAAGTAACCCACATAACCCTCCACTCCTTAACTTTCCCTTTACTTACCATCAGTCTCAGTACTTTGTGTTCAATGCCAAAAAGTAAATGTCCGCATGTTGCTCGTCATCATTTGTAATATGAATGATTAAAATAAGTGGACAGGTTTAATATTTATTATTTCTAAAAATGACTTGAATATTTGCTATACAGCAAAAGTTATAATTTAAAATGATCTTCAATCAGTAAACTTTAATGCATGATTGTTTTTAACCCTGCGGTCAAATTCATTAAGTCTTCATCAATGTATTAGTTCATTATCATACAATTCATTGCTGTCAGTTAATGAAATGATCAGACAGCAGTACATGTGACGTATAGTTACATTCAACATTTCCAGGATATGGATGGACAGTGTTAACGTGACTGACATGTAGGACTGGATATGTTTGTCCATCTGCAGTTCAAAAGACAAAGAAAGAAGCCTGAGAGTGAAAAAGTGAGATCATTGTAAGAGTAGAAAAACATCCTGTACTGCAAGTGTCAGGAGCGCTGTGTGCACCTGCTGCTAAGAGCTGAGAGTTCTGTGAGGGCTGCAGGTCGAGCCGACTCCTCTACCCAGACAGCAGCTCTGTCTCAGGGACAAAGTGAGTGAAATCAGACGAGAGTCTTTTCTTCTAAACCCAGTCCTCCTATATGGGCTCATCTGACTCCTCACTTTCTCCAGCCTCATGCAAGGAAGACAGCGTGAGGACAGGATTGGTGGGCGACACGGGGGAGGCAGGAGGTGAATCTGAGGTAGGGGAGGTGATAGAAGGGGACGGTGGCTCCTGAGGAGGCTCACTGTCTCCTCCCGTGACCGAGGAGCTGCCGCCATTGCTCTCCTCGTTGCTAGGTGAGGAAGGAGCAGTGTCACAACCTACGGCTCCTGTAGAAGACGACGCTTTCCCTCCAAAGTCCTCTTCAGACTCCTTCCTCACCATCTCCCCCTCATGTCTGCTCCCCTCCCCCCACATGTCTTTGTCTCTCGTGGGGGAGGAAGGGGTGGACGAGGGAGGCTGGTGCTTCTTGGTTTTCCTGCTGGCGTCTCTGAAGCTGGCGAAAGGGGGACGAAGTCTCACCCCGCTACGAGTGGAGCCCTCTATGGCCTTCTGCAGCTGTTGGGGAAGAGGAAGAGGTTAAAGGTTAAGATAACAACAGAACCACTTTATTCTTAGACAAATATCCAACATTTTCTTGCATCATTTTGTCAAAGCAGCTTCATTTGCAATGTCACACAAAGCACATGAGATAAGAAAGGCATGAACACAGTTAATCACATCATTTAATCGACCCCCACAATTGATCCAATACAATTGATAGACTTAATGCAGTAAAGAGTGCTTCAGTGTGATCCTGTTAAACTGTGAATCTTTGATGAAACAACCTTTTAGCGTAAGTTTTAGACTCTTGTACAAAAACAGACGGAGGAGTTTATATATTTAGAATAGATTGTCTATATCCTTCTACAAACACATTCTCTGTAATCTATACAAGACAACCATTAATGCCACATGTTAGTGGGTGATATGGCCAAAAATAATTTTGCAATAATACGTTTCAATTCAGTCAATATTAATAATTATTGCAATGAAATGTCACATAGTTAAAGCTTGAGTTTTGCCTCTGAGTGACAGTTGGAGAAACCATTTAATTGTGGTTTTACACACACTGATACATTACACAAATATGAGGCAAAATATTTAGCACTTATGTGTTAGACTAGATATTATATATCTTATATATATTGATATACATCATATTGTTATATATGGATTATATCTTTTTTATAGCTGCTTGATTTTTTTGTCATTTTGAATATTATTGAGGATATAATGGTGAAGTAAAAACTAATTCCTCCAAGACATTAACGTGACAATGTGACATTACTCAAGTGAACATGCAGGCAGTTTGAGTTGTGAGGGCGGTGAATGGAATAATCACATGAATCACAGCATAAAGCAGAGATGCACTCTGTGACACGAGAGCAGAGCGACAGCATGCGATCATCACAGCTCTGTGTCAGGGCTGCGTTATAGCATCACACCAGGAGGGGGTGACCCCAAAACACGCGAAATGATTAAAAAACAGAGAGAGCCATTACCTCCTTCAGAGCCACAACACCCACCAGCTTTCCAATACTGGTGACATAGGCGTGACTGAGACCCAGCAGAGAGAACAGAGTGTGGGTCTGGGTAAAGACAGAGACAGTGACATGATCCACTCAGTGTGAAACGCATTACACAGTGATAGTATAGTGCTTGCATGGCTACACTGTTCCTCATAAACATTTCACTGCAGGAAGAAGAGGCTCTGCAACACGACATGAGTCACACGACAAAATCCAGCATTCGGGATTCAAAGCCTTACGGTCGTATGAACATAGAGCGAGCTGCAGTGAGCCATGCAACAGATTTCTGTCTTCACTGGTCACCATCCATATGAAATAAATAAAAACACAAAGTGAATATTTAAATTAAGACGTTTTCCTAAATATTTAGGATAGCCACATGTGTGCTAAGCACTAAAGGGATAGTTCAGGATTATGCAAAATCAACTTTTTAAACATTTCAATACTTATATTTGGGACTCTGGAGGCCCTACCAGTCGCCAAAGTGTGGAAAAAGAATACTCAGTCATGTGTGAATTGACTCCCCAGCCTTAATCACATGTTTGCTGTATGTAGTGATCACCTTGTGCAGAGATGTTCTTTCCACCAGCTGAAATGGGGAGGGATCTATACGTATCTGCTCCATATCGATTGGTTTGTCCAGCTCTGCCTCTTCCCAGGCTTTGATCTGCACCAGCCAATCACAGCAAAGTGAAATAAACTCGGAGTGTACAGGGTTTCTCGTTATTGATTTGGATGCTTTGATTGTGTGGATGCTGAATCAATAGTGTACAGTACCTCCTCTGGTGACATGGTGTCAGCCAGTGCAGGGGGCGTGGTGTTCTGAGGAAAGACAGGGGAAAGACTGATGGACACGTGGTTGGACAGTTTAAACAGCTATACTGATGTTGACGATAACACGCCCCCTGGTGGTTTTATCATTCTGCAGGACATGGTCAGCTCCTCCTTGTTTGTCATGCATGTCATGATTCTCCTTTGGGAGGTTGGCTCGGGCTGCCATGTTGGACTGATGCCCCTGTCTGAGCTGTCACTGCCAGCTCTACAGAGTGATCACTGATGTGCTGCTCCTTCGGGCATTAGGGGTCAAAGTGATGAGCATGCGTGGTTGATCTTCGTAGCTTACCTGAGTTTCAGTTTGGCCTGATGAAGACGTTGAGGAGAAGAGTCTCTGAAGGGCTCTCCTGACAGATGGCAGCTTGCCCTGGTCTGACGACATGAGACAGCATCACATGTTAGAGGAGAGACTCAGTAACGTATGATGGGTTCACTTGTCTGTATGTAGCATGGAAGTGCTTTGTCACCTGAGCCTGCGTGGTTGCTGGAGTCCTCTTGAGGTTTCGGGGACGGGATCGGCCCATTGCATTCCTCCTGAACTGGAGAGGCCTGAGGACACAGTTGAGAGAATAATAAAGAAAATCTCCACTTGAAACATACATCTATAAAGCAAATTATGGTCTGTTTTTTTACACCTTGTCTGCACTCTCCTCTCCGCCCTCCTCATCAACAAAGGTGAAGGACTCCCAGCTCACTTTGCAGCCCTGGCCCGGTGAACTGGGACCTGTTTCAAAGATCCGCCTCTCTGGTGACAGCCACCAGTCAAAGATGGCCAGAAGTTCTGTTCTCTCTATGGAGCCCAGAAGAATCATGGATTCTGCAGAGGGACATTTATTGGCAGAAAGTGAATATACAACCCATAATTACTGTATGTTTGTAGAAGCATATAATCACTTTTAAATACAATTGTGTGGTTTCTATTTCAGCCTCAGAACAAGTCTTTTATTTTGGCAAAAGCCTTGCTAGAGGTCACCATTTTGCAGCGCTGTATTTCTGCAGCAGCCTGATGAGCCAGAGCACGCATTTCACATTTTTAAGTGGGAGCTTACTTTGCAAACAATGAAGAACGACATCTATTCTAGTATGCAAAGCAGAGTTCCCTGACAGGCTTGGGAAAGGAAGGGGTAAGTAGAGGAGTCCTTCATTATTAGAATCTGCACACTTGCCATCAGATGTCACAAAATAGTGACATGTGATGGCAAGACTGCAGATTTTAACACTAAGGATTTAAAAGAGTAGTCAAACCTTTAGGGAAGTTATTTAATTAACTGTTTTGGTTATCCTGATATCTTTGTGCTTAATAATTGACTTTGTGCACCTAATTTAACTGTCTGCAAGAAAGCAAACACCATTATGAGATCATACAAGTAAGTATACATATCCACTTAGCATTTGTAAGACAGCCATTACGATGGTGTGAGTGGTTCTACCTCTGGAGTCGACCAGCGGGATGGTTTTCAGGGCTGTGCTCTCAAGCAGATGGTTTAATTGTCGATAAGTGGACTGAGAAGACAAGAACTTCACCTTGCGCACCATGATGTCTTCCACAAAGATGTTATACTTGCTGAGGAGACAGAGATAATGCAATAACTGGTGTGTACCTGGAAAATGTCAACACATAAATCGCTGCGGACTTTACCTGATGTGCCCAAGTGCCAGCTCAGGCAGGTAGGGCAGCTTCTTCACCTGGATGATGGAGTCATAGAGAGACGGCTGCAGACCCTGGGCCACCATGTTCGCTAGGATGACTGCCACCATCATGGGTAAGATGTGGGAGATTTGACCTGTCAGCTCGAAGCAGATTACTGCTGTGGAAACTGTATGTGTGACAGCTCCTGTCATTGCAGCCGCTCCTGTCAGAGAGCAGAGGGGAGGGCAAAGAAGACGTAAGACATGTGATTACACGGTATTCGGGCTGACTCTAATGATTATTTTCAGAATCTATTAGGTTTTTGGTGCTTGAAATGTCAGAAAAAGTTAATTGGTGTTTCTCAAACAGTAAAATGATGATGTTCTCAAATATCAGAGAAATTGTTCAAATACATGTATACACTCAAACCAACTCAAATACAGTGTTATTACTGATTCATCTTTGGGCCTGAAATCATCATAATTGTTCTAGAGTGAAATAGCAATGGTTAACAGTGTTGAGAGTTAGGCAGCAAAATATCCATCTGCATCTTATAACCATTCACTGGATCCTGTCCCAGAAAATATATTGTGAAAAGTACCAGAGGCAGTAAAAATGTACCCTTGACCATCTGAGGTAATATGTTAGAATGTGGTTATTTGGAGTTAATGAGGTAAAATCTGTTCATTTCTGTGGTGAGACAGAACACCACACTGAGACAGAGTATTCAATGACTTTTGAAGGTTAAATTGGTGGTAAGACTCCAAGGTCATATTCAAAATAACATATTGACTAAAGCTGCTGCCAGGTCAAGAACAAATAGCTTAATTGGCTCTCAGGTGTACAGATGACTTTATCAACATATTTGCCTGTGGATGAGACATTTAAATGCCAGGGCAGACAGAGGACCAGAATATTAAAATCCAGGTGACATATATAAATGTTTAAAGAATTCATTCTCCTCACATCTATAAATGTTAAAGCTGTATTGCATAACTTTTAAATACTAACAATTATTTACTCACGGGGCAAAATAATAATAACCAAAACAACAAACAAAAATGACTTAGTTTAAATACTTAGGGCTAGGCTCAGGGAACACAAGCAGTGAGGATAGCAGACTGACCAATGACAGCGTAACCTCCCGGCAGGATGCGGTAGACTATCCCATCAAACAGGATTCCGTTAGGGAATAGAGTGGCCATGATCTCTCCTACGAGGCGACCGAAAGCAGCTCCTTGGGGAGAGAGATAAGACTTGCTGTTGAAGACAAATTGAACTGAAGCTCAGCAGAAGATACTACACCCACATTACAAAATCCTCTTACCTAATATGAACACTGGCATAAAGGCACCTGAGGGAATGGGCATCGTGGTGGAAACTGCTGACATCCAGAACTGCAACACAAACACAGGATCAAGGTAGGACCGAGACAAGCCCCGGACGTTTTTCATGCTATCATGTACAGTATAAGTAAGTGTAATACCTGCTGTGCACAGCACAGGTTAGAGGAATACTTACCTTCATGATAAAGAAAAGGATGAGGATGACAAATACACTGACGTGAGGATGCAGCCACGCTGAGGAAAGTCCCAGGCCAAGCGGAGAAGGAGATCCTGAGATTTTGGTCCAGGTGAAGTTGTCAAACAGGGAGTTGATGCACTCTCTGGGCATCAGCTGCCAGAAAAACAAACACAATCACTGTTCCTGGGTGTGTATTTGTATCACCGGCTAAATCCAATCATTCTTTCTTGTTTGGGCCAAAACCCACATCCCCAGAACAATCAATGACAATCCATAACTTTCTAAGATATGCTGCTGTCGCTGCAGTAGTAGAGCAGTCACCAGCCTACATGCTAATGTGTCCCCAGGCAAAAGACACTTTACCCCACGTTGCTCCTGATGGCTGTGCCAGCAGCGTGTCAATGGGTATGAACGATGTGTGATGGAATAAGCGCTGCACATAGACACGCTGTTCAAATGTGTGAGTGGTAGGTGTGAATGAGTGACTGTAGTGTAAAGCAGCTTTGAGTGGTCGTCAAGTCTAGAAAAGTGTATCTAGTATATATTATATAGATAATGTGAGAATCTGGATGCACTATTAAAACTAAATGTTTATGTAATGTTTATATAGTGTTGCTCTGATCTTGACTCAAAGTGCTTTACAACACAGGTTTCACTTACACATTCATCTCTGTGCAGCCCTTTTTTTTAATCACACATTTTCCAAACCCATTCACAAAAACAAATAACCTGAAGTACACAGGGGAAGCCCTGAGTTAGACGGAAAATACAACTTCAAACACAGACGACACCTTCATCAGATGTTTATCAGACTTCACGCGCCTCAGCGCAACAAAAGGCTTGTTACAGCATTTTTCCATATGTGCAGCCGTCGGCCACGAGATGTGTGAACAGACCTTGATGTGTAAAATCAGCGGAGTTCCTCTTAAAGTGGCAGATAAAATTCAAATTATCATGGCGTTTAGAGCATAAAACATGTCAACACACAGTAGACTCCAGTCACCTCATTTTACAGCGCATACATATAAATGAACACACACCAGGAAGACAGATTCTGTCTAACCTCTCCAGCCATGAACTGTCCAAATCCAGGAGGAAACGTCAGGGTGGCGATGATCAGAGTCACAGCACCTGGATAAATCAGTCGACTGGGAGCACAGATGCACACAAACATTGAAGTTAAGCCCATTGATGTTCGCTTGTATTTTAATTATTTATTTGTTCACAGGTTTGAAGTTTCCATGATACTTTTTCCAACTATTTTACTTCCCACACCGAAAATGTTAAAAATGTTAATGATGTCAACATTATATATACATATGAGCATCATTCAATTAAATCATTATACAAAGGTTAAGCTCATTCTAATAGACCTCCAACGTGACTAAGAAAGGGATGCACATGTCAGTAATGAACGCCTGAATGTGAGTGCGCACCAGCAGTGATTGTACGGGTTCTCCCCCGGTGTCTAATGGTGAAGAGTAATGTTCCCTGACTGTCGACTCTCGGAGGATAAGTGAATCTACCCATTGAGTGAATAAGTGGCTGAAAGGTTGTTAAAGCTTTGCTGCTGCACTGGCCGGTGTTGTGAAACTGATGAGTACAGAGAGTGGAGCTGAGGGACATTAAGAAAAACTCTGCTACCAGAGTCCCAGTGTTTTGTTAAGCCAAATGCTGAACTAATCCACTTCAGCAGTGTATGTGCGTGTATTTGTTACCTCTTTGGGACCTTTCCTGGCAAAAACTCTGACCTCGTCAGGACCTGTAGTCCTCATGGAGACAGAAACTTGGTCCTAATGAGGCAGAACCTCATTTCTGAGGAACTGGTTACATTTAAGACTAAGATCTGATTGTGTTTAGGTTAAAGTTAAGGTTAAGGTTAAGGTTAAGGTCAATACAGCTTTCTAAGGAGAATAGCTGTGTGTATTCCTTATGTTGTGGTGACCTAAATCTGTTTACACAGTCACATTATGGGGACTTCCTTATGAAATCAAGTTCCCAGCGCATAAATATCTAGAAGACATGTTAGGCTGAGTTGGGCTGAGGTTAGGGTACTAACAATTATGTTAAGGTTAGAGTAAGTCTCCAGGAAATGAATGTAAGTCTATGTCATGTCCTCTGAAATCATGCAAACCAGTGTATGTGTGTGTGTGAGTTGGGATCTCACTGTTTGGTCAGGAAGCGTGTTAGAGCTGTCGGTCTTCTCATGAAGAGAACCACCTGCCTGTTCAGGTAGACGAAGAACGCCCCCAGGAAGCCACATGAGATCCTAACACAGGAGATAACAGCAGGAGAATTAAAGTAAAATTAAAGTAAAATGTGAATGTCTACACACAAACACAGGGACGAACACACTCTCATCCCCACAAGAATCCTCACCCTATTATTGCAAACGCAGGCAGCTCCTGCAGGTCAAAGGGAAAGTCCATCCTGAAGTTAGTTTTGAAGAGAGCTGTGATTGTGACTGAGAGACAAAAAAGGAACTAACTGTAAGAAACAATCCTTTACAGACCAATTAAAAATGTGATTTCTACACTCAGTGTCTTCACTTTGTTTATTTACATCTGTTATGATCAAAAATAGGGTATGGTTTTAAACCTGCATTGCCTTATTTCTGGCCACTTGGGAGCAGCAAAACAAGCTGTGAACTCATTTGGAGTCTTGTTTCTGTCCCGCTGATGAATGGAAGTGTGAGTAAAGCTCTGTGTTCGCCAGCTAGTCACTAACTTTGTCTGCTGGTCGGTGCCGAGAGGATACAGCGGGTTCATTAGAGGCCTAGTGTGTCTGAAAACAGAACTATTCTCACAGGCACAGAACATGGAGTCACTGGATTTATTAATGATATAGAAATATTAAATATTGAATACAGCAGTTTAAAGTTCCAGTGAATAAGAACCTCATGGTGAAAATTGTTATGGCCTTCTCTTTAGGTCATTCTTCCACGTTTGCATAGCAACTGTCTCCTTGAAAATGTATAACTCACACATCATAAGCACATTTACCCAAGGGTTATTCTAAGAAAACCAAAGAAAGACATGTATATATATTAAAGTTAAACTCATAATACAATCATACTTATGGTTTGTAATTTCTGCCAATAAAACAATAAATAATGTTACACACTGGACCTTTATGTGAGATGCTATTGAATCCATTATTTGTGATCACTACATCTACAGAATGAACCGTGAGTTATTTCGTATCTGCGTATGTTCTTAATAGTAGAGGCCAACTGTCAAATTTAAATATTTCAAACTAAATGCAATAATTGACCATTCAGTGAGATATTTATGGGGTATAACTGTCAGGCTGGACTTATCGGTTATGGATTCTCCAAACTGAGACATGGATGATCTAAAATATTTCACTGTTTCAAATTATCTCTGGTGTACAAGTTGATATTGGCTAAGATCGGTTCCCTATTGAGACCCTCAATGAGTATGCAGTAGGAAACTAATGAATAAAATACATAGTCAGAAATATTTAATTCTTTTTGGCATTTGAATGTTTAATGATGCCGATTTCATGACTTTCTGAGTGAGAGTGAACGTGTGAATCCATAAAAATAATGGAATGATTCTCTTTGTAACTTGTGTGTTGCACAGTTAGAAAGTTATTAAAATATTGACATATATAGTAAAAGCAGTTGATGCTGTTGAACTAATGAAAGAGGCAGGATGCAGGGGCTGTGCACAATGATGATGATTTAAGATGATTTAAAACACTTCTGGTTTTTCCTAAGGAGCATATCCTTTCGCTGGCTCAGCAGAATGTCATGGTTTGTGTGTTTGCGTGCGTGTCCGCTCCTCCTCTCACCAGCATCCTTGTTCCAAACAGAGAGCACCCTGAATATGAAGGCGCTGAATGTGGCGGCAAAATATCCCCGCCAGTAATTCCTCACTGCAAAGTAGGTAGACGTGACCTCAATACTGAACAACACCCCTGGTGGTGGTGGAGAGAAAGAGAGGGGAGGAAGGACAGAGGGAGAGGAGGAATGAGGATGGATAGGGTAAAGAAGAGGAAGAGAGAGAAACAGAAATAGAAAGGGGGGGGGCAACAGAAATGAGTTAAATATGCAGAATGAGACCAAAAACACTTGAAGCTGAGGGTGTAATTATGCACAACAGGGAGACCACAGGGAGTGACAACACACACACACACACACACACACGTGCATGTAGTCTCTTGAACATACACTCACTCACACTCACTCACACACATACACGCACACACACACACACACACAAGGGCATAATCAGCATTTGAAGACGTTAAATAAACATCAGAGCATCAGATCAAATTATTCTGAACAAGACAAACAGCTAAACAGAAGACAAGGAGGTAAAACAGTGTGTCTTTATTCCTCCTTTTCTTTGTTGTTTTTAACTTATCTACTATCAACAAATGCATCTTTTCATATCTCTGGATAATGATTAACAGAGCACTTTTACAAAAGTGTCTTTAAAATATAAGAAAATTGTGCAAACAAAAGACATATTACTTGTTTTGTGAATATGGCTAAAAAAAGATGCTTCAACAATGATCAAAGTAGCTGTATATTGCAGGTTATTGTTTCCTATTTCAGTGAAATGAAAAGTAATTGCGCTAGATATTATTACGTTGTACTTTGAGATACTTTTTTTTAAAAAAAACCTAACACAACCTAACACACCTTACACTAGTGTTCGGGTTAGTGTTCATTCAGCTCGACAGAGAAACTGTGTGGTGCAGATGTACAGTACCTCCTAGTGGAGTGCCGAAACAGCATCCCACTCCCACAGCACAGCCAACAGTCAGTATATCTGTGTAACCATAAGGGTTCTACTGACACAGAAAACAGAGAGGGGGAGGGGAAATGAGGGAGTGAAGGGGTGAGAGAGAATGAGGGATGATGAAGGGGAAAATGAAATGTGATGAAGGAACGCAAGCGTGGACAGACAGATAAGAGAGTTTGAGAAAGAGGGAATAAAAGATCAAGGTGGAGAGGACAGGTTGTGGAACCACAGGGGGAGAAATGACAGAAGGGAAGCAAAATGGAATAAAGTGAATAAATAATGCTCACTGGAGCGTGGCGGGAAAACAATAAAGTGATTAAGAAGGAGAAAAATCACACTTGGAGAATATAAAGGTGAGGATGCACACAGCAATGACAGCAATAAACAATCAGTGAACAAAGGTGTTATTTAGAGGTTACATCACATAGATAAATAATAGAAATAATAGTACATTTGTATTTATTATTCATGACCTTGAATGACATTGCTCCCTGTAACTTCTCTGAAATGACACTTTATTATTGACACCATGAGAAAAGGCCTGAGAACACAAATAATCTCATCATGCTTAGCTTTGCATATAGCTGCATGTCCAAATATTAAGCACCAGTCATTTAAAAAGTTGTAGGTGATATTTCCTTCATGTTTCGAGTATATACTTATACTACTTTCATGTCTGTACATGTATGCCTGTTAACCTTATGGTGTTTCCCAAACAGGCTTTTTGCC
The DNA here is from genome assembly GCF_019176455.1 of Solea senegalensis. Lineage (NCBI taxonomy): Eukaryota > Metazoa > Chordata > Actinopteri > Pleuronectiformes > Soleidae > Solea > Solea senegalensis. The sequence goes on from NC_058029.1 coordinate 22,021,945, forward strand.
CATGTGTTCACACGAAATAGCTCATGACTACACCGTCAGATTAAGTGTACAGACTAAAAAAGTGGTATAAATATTCCCTCAGTATAAATGTGTGTAAGTATTCCTGGTGTCAACTGAACATTACATACTATTATGATAGTTTTAAATGTTTATTCAGTTCAGTCAGTGTTACTCATCACTTATAATACAGTACACTGGTCTGAGGTCAGATTTGATCTCCACACTTGTGCCGCTGATGTTATTTCGGGAGGACAAAGCTGACCGGAGACCTGCGTCAAAGCAAGCCAAGGGGGCGGGACTTGCCTCCCACTGGGGCAGCAAAACAGGTGGCCACTCCCACAGCACACGCACACACCAACAGGTCCTGGTTATGAGTGCCATTCTGGGGTTAAGGGTCACGGGTGGAAATGGACATGGAAGAGGGTTGGAAGTGGGGGTCGGGGAGCACAAATGAGTGGGGATGAAAGAAAAAAGGGAGGTGGAGATAGAGAGATCAGGGAAAGGGGGGAGACATGGATGGGAGGGGAGGGTCACTGTTAATTCACATGCCAGACATTACCATCACACTAATAATACAGTGAGACACAAACACAGACGAGGTGTGAGGGAGAGAGCCAAAAAAAAAACAAAAAAAACACACAGGGGAACCTGGGAAGGGAGGGCATTAGCAGGACGAGGCCAACACAGGGACACAAGGGGTTTCCACTGTCTTTTTTCTGCTGAAATCAGGGACCTTTCCATGAATCTAGAGGACGCAAAATTGGTCTGTTTGGCATCGCCGCTGCCTCATGTGAGTTAAGACCATGTCAATTACAAAGTGTTGATAGACGTGAAGGACTAGGAAAGACATCTTCAAGGACATCTAATCATTTTCAGAACAAGACTAAGAGCTTGCAAAAGTTGGCCTGATAATGGAGAGGAATGAAAAGTCAAGGGCAGGACAGAGGCTAGCCAGACATTTCACAGAAAACCACACATGTGGATGTCCCTCTTCCATTCAGAGAAAACACAGAGGACTGGGAGCATGAATATCTACATCATACAACATCTCATGGAGTTCTGTTCAGTGGTTGCTCAGGTGACTGAGTCCAAAGAGGTGAATGAGTGATGTCATCTCTTTTCTCTACATTATGGCCAAAAAAAAACCCAACAATGAATTTCACTCAAATCTGGAAAGAAAGTTTTCTGGAGTTTGTGGGAACCCTGAGACACATGAACTGATGACAGAACACACACATATCAATATTTTAATTAATAAATTAAGGTGCTCTAAAGTAAAAAAGTTAGTTTCACTCGTGGGGCGTTGCTACTAGATGTCTCCGCACAGTGACAGGGAGTTTACAGCGGGATAATGGTGGAGAAAGCTACGTTGAGAGATGCTCCATCCGCGTTCAATACATAGACTTTATGCACTTTGTTGTCTATGTTGTGAATAAACAGAGAAATCCTGCACTTTTAACTTTTCACAGACGTTTTGTTTACTTCAGTTTGACAGACATCGTGATGTATCGCTATGTGATATACTGATTATTATAGAATCGTTTTATCATGATATTATTGGTATTGTGGATCATGCATCACATATTGTACATATATATATGTATACATATACATATATATATGTTGTGAGGTACCCTGTGATTCACACCCCTACTTAATGGTACTGTGTGTATTTTCTTTGTGGGGAGTTTACAAACTCCAGTTTCCAGCAGGAAAAAGCTGTCGAACAGCCTGAAATAGTGGCAAACATTCTTAAAGTATCATCCCCCTAAGGGGGTGCTGATTTTATTAGGTGAGCCTTTTATTAAGTGTCTAAAATCAGTTTTTATTTCCGTCCTGCTGGTAGCCTTAATGTCCAGGGCCCAGGGCGAAGTCAGTGTTGATAATGTGTCAATGCCTCACACAACCACACTTGAACTGAAACTATTCCTTTGAGGTGAATGAGGCTTATAACTTACACAGTCAGTTTTGGTCCAGGCCTTGGCTTACCTCATAGACTCCAGAGAAGATGGACATGAATCTGCTCAACACTGCAGCACAGATACTGGCAATGTGGACAAATGGACCCTGCAGGTGATGGGACAAGGTGGACATTATCTACACTGACACTGTAAAACATTGTCGGTAAAACAAAGGGTCTAAACTGGGACACGGTGTAAAAGACAAGATGAATTACATTATAAGTTGCTGGATGTGACAGTTGCCCTGCCACTGAAACAGGAAGAATGAATGTATTCTGCTTGAATAATTTGCCTCAGTCCCGTGAGAGGAGGGAGAGGGGAAAAACATGACAGAAGATCATTTATCATTCTACAAGCTTGGACAAAGGAGAGATGGAGTGATGGGCAACAAAAAGTACAGGGCAAAGAAATGATGAGGATGACCACACTGGATTAATGATAGATACAGAAAAAGACAACTGGTAAATAATAACAAAGAAAAAGATGGAGATTATGGTCTTTTTTTACCTCTTTGCCCACTGGCATGCCACTGCCCAGGCCAGCAGTCAGGCCGATAACTTTGGCTACGAAGGCTTTCAGCGTTAGATACTCCTTCAGGACAACACCTCGAAGAATTGTCTTCAGCTCTGGGATTCCAGAACCTAAAAACAAAAAACAAACAGTGCGTGTGAGTAAACAAGAGAGAAGTAAGAAAGAGAAGTAAAACCAGCTGCTGGAGAGGATGGGAGATGCTGACAGGCGATGGAGAGCTTACCGATGGCCTGTGGGGAAACCAGGTGACAGAAGAGCGAGGCGAACATGACAAGGATCATGGGGTACGTGACCCAGGCGAGGTACTGGAGTGCCACGTTGCCCTTAAGCTCTCCATGCATCCACTTATAGGCTGAAAAGGGAAGAAAAAAAAACAGAACTAAAAGGAGAAAGGACTTGACATGAATACTTCCTCTGACCTTGGCCACTGATACCTTGCAGACTCTTGGCACTGGCATAGTCCATACTCCAGCTGACCAGAGCCATAGTCAGGCCCAGAAGAACCAGGAAAATCCAGTCCTCCCCCATCTTGTTCACGATGTACCGCCGAACACGGGCCAAACAATCTGGGACAGAGATAAAATTAATGATTCACCTCAAAGCCATTCATCATTGGATTTAATTACTGACAGTTGCTTATTATAACAATGCCTGAGAGGGAATCATTCAGTGTGATTATGGACATGGTGAAGAAGACATAGCTCATCCCCGCTGCCCCTCGTATAGAGAATGGTTTGGATGTTCCGTGGTGTGGTCACATTTATGAATGCATGTGTGTGCACTGATTGCAAAAACAACACAAAAGGCAATAAAGAAAGGAAGATTACAAACAGGGGGAGCTGTGGTCGTGTTTGGTAGTCATTTGCTGAAATAAAAATGGCACGCATAGAACACAGTATTACTGTTGTGACACAGGCTTCCTATAAAGTATTATAGTCTTTGAGAACAAGGTGAGCTCTAGTCTCCTCAGACAGCAAAATTATAAAAGTGAGTCATTTTCTTGCACTTAGTGAAGCTTCCCCACAGTAACACACTGTGTAAAACCCTTCCCAACTATCACATTTGCTTTCAATTGTCTCTGGCAAATAGTGCAGTGAAAGGAGAGAATAACTGAATAAAGTACCAGTAGATCAGACATGTATTTAGTTAAATTGGGGGGGGGGGGTGTTTTGGATTGGTTTTATTTCTTTTTTTTTTACCTCTGTTACCTGGTTACCACACTGAGTGAATCAACTACTATAACCATGGAAACTGTACAGCTTTCTAATGAATGTTGTCATCACATTCCTCCCAGTCACCTTGGCATTTGGAGTAGGAACGAGGCTTCTTGGTGGATGACGTGTGGCTGTGGATTGACTCCAGGGTCACAGGGTGATGATGAGAATGGTGGTGGTGGTGGTGGTGGTGGGGATGCCGTCGGCCGAGGCCTCTGCGGCCCGAGGCCGTGGCGTTGTCCCCCGCCTGTCTCCTCCTCCATTGTCTCTCTGTCAGCAAACGGGCAGCCTCCCGTCTGGCAAAGTTCCCCAGCTGCTCCCTGTACTCGCCGTACAGCTGTGAACGAGGGGAAACACTGGCAAATGAGCTTCGGAAGAGAAAGCACCAAGTCGACAAATCATGTGCTTGATAGACCTGCTGCTGAGAGGAGAAATGAGAGATGGAGGCTGGGGGGGAAGAGAGGAGTGAGAGGGGGAGAAATACATCTGACAAACTGAGACATGGGGGAAGGATAAAACTAGATCCAGAGTTGAGATGAGAAAAACAGAGAGGGGTGTTGTGGCATGTGAGTAAGGGATACACTCCAGCCTGAATACCCTGGCTGGCAGAATCAGACTAAACTGGCATAGAGATCGGAAAATACCCTCCCGCACGCCTCGTTCCCCACCCCCACCCCTCCTCCTCCTCCTCCTGCTGTGGAGGCAGGGACTGGAAAGGATCCAGAGGAAGAGATCCAGGAAGAGCGGACATTCCACATCTTCCACTTCTGACTATGTGTGTGCTTTACACCTACGACCACAGAGACACATGAACACACACACACACACACACACAATGATGGGCAGAAAACCGAGACCATGTGCTCCTGTGTGTAGACTTTTGCACAGCCCTCGCTAAAACCATGCACTGTGACGACATTTAGGGGGAAATTCAACTTAAGCCTGTGACAAATGAGTTCACACAATGCTCATTAAGTCTATCAGCTCCGTGTTTCTCAGGAGAGCGGTGTTTAGACCTCGCCTCGCTCGCTGACCAGCTGTACGCAGGAAGTGATTTGTTTTATATCAGAAGTGAATTTCACTGCTCAAAAAAGCCCATTCATCCAACAGTTTGACAGGATACATGCTCGTTGTCCCACCCGCCCCTGTGCTGCAGGTGGATACTCACAAATGCTCCCTCAGATCTGATGGTAGAGCTTGATAGAGCCCATTTTCAGATGAAGGAAAAATATTTCTGTCCATGAATTTCAAAGTAAGAATAAAAACATCCACAAAAACACAAATCACTAAAGGTTATTAACTGCATTACTTAACTTGCATATATTTTACTAGAAGATTAGTGAAAGTTATTTACTTGTCTATTAGTTAAAGCTGCAGTTAATAACTAATTGTCATTTAAGTGAGATTGACTTTAAATACGTGAGGTTAAGTGAGGTTGTTTTTAAATAAATAAGTTACTTAAATGTTTCCTTATCTGTACTATTTAAGTTAGATAAAGGTTAACCACTTAAACAGAGCTGAAAATTAGTCAAGGCGAAGTGTTTATTTTTTTTAAAGGTAAGAACTTGTGTTTAATGTCCAATGATAAGTAGTGTTAAAAATAATAAGAGATAATTTCACATAACTTCATGTGGGTTTCATATTTCACACTCGGCTATAAAATAGTGCAGATCCAGGCTTAGCAGCTACTTTATACAACTGAGCCCCTCAGATCACATGCATCCCAGCAAACAGAGAAGCAAGACGCTAAATTGCACCGAGTGCAGGCTGCCACACATTTCTGTCTCATGTTCACACACTCAGGGAGAGAGAGAGAGCTGACACATCCAACTGCGAGGCCCCGCCAGGACAAAAGCTTAAACGCTCATAATTACATGCAGTGATAATTAAAGTATGAAACAAATCCGAAATCTTATCAGGTGTTAGGAGAAAAAAAAGTTCAACTCATTTTATGACGAGGAAAACTTGATAAATGTACCTTTTGATGACACTTTCTTCAAATAATATGGCTTCACACAACCAGTTCACTGGCCTGAGCCTCAAATAGAGGTGTGTAATTTAAACACGCATACTCAGGCAGGTGCACTGTTTTTGTTCAGTGCCTTTAAATCATCAAACAGTTTATTTTATTTTGGTTTAGTTGGTTACAGTCTGCAGTCGCACCTCTACTTCTCACTTCACGCTGGGCACTTAAAGCTGCAGAGTGTAACCTTTAGTGATTTTGATGTTGATGTTATTATGTAACAGAGGTCTTCTGCCTCTGTTTGCTCTTTATGAACAGAAATCATGCAACATTATTTCTGTGCTCATCATTTTTTCTGTAAAGCAGTACCATCTGAAGTCCCTTTTTTGAAGAGTAAAACTCACTTCTGAAACATTTCACGGACAACCTGTTTGCAGCCGTCTCACTTTACTAGTGTGCTTAAGTAGCTGTCCATATAAAACATATCAGTGACCGTGTGCACTGTGCAGGGCAAGAACGTTGCTGAGCGACACAGAGTCGCGTGGAGCCGAGAGGCTTAATCAGTATAGTGTGAATTAATGTACATATTTAGAAGTTACAGACTACAGATTTAAGATTTAAGATTTTCTCCAATAGAAAAAACTACATGTTACAGCTTAAGCTAACCAAGTATCGTCTTTTGGTTAAATGAATCAAATATTATGTGCAAAGATGAAATCCATTGTCTTGAGCATAAAGAGACCTAGAATATATGTATTAAATATTGAGTTTTTAATATCACTTTGTTTTAATTGAATTTTTGTAGTGAAGTCACACAGCATCTAGTTTCCTAAACAGCAGAACCCAATAAAGCTATTATTGGAAATAAACCAAAGGTAATATATGATTTTAAAAAAAGAAGAAGAAGAAGAAGAAGAAGCCTGGAGGTGTCATTAAGTATGAGCAGGTGCAGTCTTTGGTTGTCATGTTTTTACCTGTTTCTCATCAGTTGCCCTCAGCATGATGTAGCAGCAGCTCTGTCGCTGTTCTGTCTCCTGTCCTGTCCTGTCCTGTCCTGTCCTACGCTGCAGACTACCTCCACCACAGCCACCACTGCTGCACTACACATTAACACCAACACACTCATCCATCACCATCATCATCAAACAGGAGCTGGCACCAGACTCCATCAAAACCAGCAAGTACAGTCACAAGGGCAACCTGTGTGCTGGTCACTGTCGTGACAGAGCTGCTGTTGTTGTACATCCAAGTGATATAGAAAAAAAAAATCTCTATATTAAATATTTGAACATTATATAACGTGTTCACATGTTACACTGGATTTGCAGTGTATTACATATGTTGCTTTAGACTCAACTCAACATGCAGAATGTGATTAAAAAAAGAAAACAAGGAACACTACACATTACTACATTGAATATTTGTTTTATGTAAATGGATATCCAACTAAATATTTTCTAGCTTCAGTTGGAAAACAGAGCTGATTGTAATTATTATAGCAAAATGGGACTTTATTTTTTAAGGAGTCCTATAAATATAAGCCAGTAAAGACCCCAAACACATTATACAGTACAATTGATTCGTTTAACATGATTCAATCTGCAGGTGTATCTTATCTCCTTAAAAACCCTTTGCCAATCATTGTTTTAGACAAATGCATTGAGAGACATTGCAATTGGATTTCAATTATTTTGTTGACATTTATTGAAAATTTAACTTGATTATTTTCTCAATTGATCGAGAAAAACTCATTTGGTCTGTAAAATGTCAGAAAATGTTGAAAGATGTTGATCAGTGTTTCCTAAAACTGGAAATGATTGTGTATTATTATTCTGTTTTAACTCTTTTTTTTGTTACATGGACCAAAGAAATCAGGAAATATTCTTATTTAAGAAGCTGAAAAATCTGAAAACTTGTTTTAATTCTTGAAGAAAACACATCAACCGATTATCAAAATTTAGTAATCGATTAATAATAGAATAATCGAATGATCGTCGCAGCTCAATTAGGATTATGTTGCTGGGATGAAAATGATGCATTTAATGTTTTTCTGTTTGCATGTAAGCAGCGCACACAAAGCAGGAGACATTACTACTGTATACAGTAAGTATTTATCATGAGTCATATCATCATTGCAATGTTCAGCAACATTAAGGCATATTGTATGTAGCTATTGTTTATAAAGACAGTTGAATTGGTTGAGGGAAATGAATTTGAAAGGGCAAAATAACCTAAAGAAGACAAAGACCGCAGTGTGAGAAAAACACTGAATGTTGTGATTCATTCAGGTCAGCTGACTCTCTTCTGTCTCCATCTTTCAACCGCGTGTTTGCCTCTGTGTCACCGTGTGACCTTGTGTTTACGTCAATCCCAACCACGTAGGGCCCAAAAAAATGACATCGCTAACTGACATTTTCCCAACATTCACACCATCGTCTCTATGCTCTCTATCTGTTCCACGACTCCCACACACAGTCAAGAACATCCAAGGACAGACAATGTCCCTCCCCCTCACCCACTCCTCTCCTCTCTTCCTCCTCTGCTTGCACTAATTTACTTCCAGCTAAATTCTCTCTACCTCCCCTGGTGGCTCTTAATATTTCCCTGCACTTCCCTCCCTTTCTAATCTTTCTAAAACACTAGAACACAGTCGGTCGTCGCTGTATGACTCTGACACTTGCACCCAGCATCATTATTTTCTTTCCCTATTGTAACACCTCAAGCTTTTAGTGTTGTGCTTACTGCAGGTCTCACGGGATGAAGAAGACGGCGGAATGTAAACCATTTCTCCCTTGGCTTTGTTAGAAATACAAAGCCTGTGTTAGGTTTCACTGGCGAGCTGTCAGGAGCTCTGAATTCATTTGTGGATTTGACCTGTGTGAGCAGCCTTTAGCAAGGTAATGCATAATGCTGCAGCGCTACAATAAATAAGAAAGGCGAGAGGTAGGAAATACGTTCATGTGTAAACAAGCAGGAACAGGCTTGTAGACACAGAGAGAGAGAGAGAGAGAGAGAGAGAGAGAGAGAGAGAGAGAGAGAGAGAGAGAGAGAGAGCTTCAGTCGTAGTGAGAGCTGCTAATAGATGCAGAGGTTCAAGGACAGAGTGACATTGAGTGTTAATTAAAAAAATAACAACACATTCCTGTGTATCTTATGAGAGGGTTAGTGTCAGTGTTGCATATTCATAGATATTTGTGTGTTTGTAGCTTCTTCATCATAAATTTGTGTTTAAAAGTATGTATGAATGGATTCTTTGTGTGTGTGTGTGTGTGCGTGTGTGGTGAGGCCTTAAAACAATATAGTCTTGTCCCTAGCACAAGGTTAATGATAAAATCTGACCCACTCACTGATGGACAGATCAAGAGATTACCCCACACACACACACACGCACACACACACACACACACACACACGCACGCACACACACACACGTCCATATGCACACACTAATTAACCTGAACAACAACATTGCCACGGCTCACACAAACACTGTTCGAGCTGTCATGTTCTAATTAAGGCACGCCGGTGTGACCAAGAGAAAATACAACCAAACTGTGAAGTTCTGGGTTATGCATGAGCCTGGAATATCAACTTCACACCAAGTAATCCTAGAAAAATCAACCGCAGAGGCCTTTTTTGTCCTGGTTTACAACTTAGCTTTGACATACAATGGAATATTTAATTTGAAGAGAAAAAAGAAGCAAGAAAGAGTGCAAGTGTTGCCAACTTCTCCCTTAAGTTACTAGTGTGTTGGTCCTTGCGAAGACTGAAAGTTCCAGTTTCAGTAAGAAATCATTTTGAGTTAAACTAATTAACCTTACCAGGAACTGGTCAATGTTCAGAACTGTCTGAAAAGTGTTGATTCGCTCCCGCATCTTGTAAGCTGTCCCTCCTGCAGGTGGCTGCACACACTGGGATATAAAATAATTCCTTTCCTGGATACCTTTGTCTTGTCTTTGCCAGAGTGACAGACAGAGAGAACCTGCTACCTGCAAACAGTATAGAGCTCAGTGACTGACAGGTATGGTCAGAGCTGCACACACACAGACACAGACACACACACACACAGACACACACACACACAGACACACACACACACACACACACACACACACAGACACAGACACACAGACACACACACACAGACACACAGACACACACACACACACACAGACACACACACACACACACACACACACACACACACACACACACACACACACACACACACACACACACACACACACACACACACACACACACACACACACACACACACACACACACACACACACACACACTTACAGGGGGAAGGCAGTAGAGGTTAATACAGACACTTGAGGCCTGACAATAAATTGTCAGCAGCTCTTAATTCAGCAGCGTTGATTCTCAGTCAGACGGTTGATCCCGCAGATTCTATGTTACCAGGCGGACGGGACACAAGCTGAAGGAATGAAGATAAATTCCTGATAAATGAGCGGCGGCCATAACATTAACAGCGAGCCAAAGAGAATGGATACTACTGTACTGTACTTTAAATACCTTCAGCATAAATGACATGATCTACTAAAGCCAGATTTGGCGCGAGGACAGTAAACAATAGCAACAATAATTGAGTCACAAAAAAGGTCTAAATAAAGATGTCCCATAATGGTGGATAATGCACATCTTCCAGCTTGTGATAAATCATTATGAGGCTAATTTTACATTCGCTACACTACAACATAAACCTGAGATGAGCGTTTCTCTATAGTGGAACCTAAAGTGGGTCATTAGCTGCTGTTCTGCTGTGACCCAGTAGTACACACATGGTTTCTGGGTCACTGTGGACCAGAGTGCTGCTGGTTTTCATTCCCATCAGGTACGTGTTTGCATTTGTCTGTGAAACAGCAGGGTTCACTCAGTTTGTTGGACAGTGGTGATTTAGTTACTGGTCATGAATGATGTGGAGCAGCTGCTGTCAGCTCGACCAAAACATGATTCCATTTTAGTTTCATTATGTTTTGGACTACTATAATGCATAAGATTCCCAGTGCTTTTAAGCTGATGCATACAAGGGTACACTTACACTGTTTAGGATGGATCAAAGGAAGCAGTGTACCAGCATATATGTAGAAACCTGATTTGATTTAAACCATGCACTTGCACAAGGTTCTTTTTGTATCATGTTGTGTACATTAAAACATTCTGCTTTTTATTAGTAAAGAAATAAAGGATAACATGTTCAGGTGTTGTTGAGTGTGGTTAAATGTAAATAGTCAGCTTTATCTGTGCTAAGCATCACCAATGCACGTCCCGAGCTGAGAAACTGCTTGAAACACAGAGGTCTCAACCGCACTGGAAACTTGGCAGCTAACGAGTACACAAGGAAGAACACATATTAGCCACTTAACAAAAGCTCCACCTGATCAAATCTATGCCTTCTACGAGTCTAAGAGCAGGTTTTGCCACTTGATTGGTCGACTGATTGGTTGGAAACTTTGTGTCACTCTATAAAAGGCTTACTCACAGCACACAGGAGTGCCTCCATCAGTAACTTCAGGTGTATTATTTTGTGACTTTGGTGATTGAAATCCTTCACTCAAATGTACCCAAGTGACACAAACTTACCAAACAAGGCAGCAGTAGACCTGCAGCTCCTCAGACACTATGATTTTCTCTATGACTTTCATTCAGAAAAGTCTGTCGAAAAGTGTCAAACTTTAGACAGCGAGCATCTGTGGGGTGCAGAGGACCAAACACAGCAGTCAGCAGCTCTGGTTATATCTAGATCCACAAACATATACTATGTTTTGCTTTTTCCCATAAATTGCACTCTGGTACACCAGCCTTGTCACATTACTCCAGCAATCCTGAGACCAGGTTTAAAGACGCTGCTCTGCTCTGTTTTTGTTTAAAATGTAGAGTGAACAGACAGAAACGAGAGACCTTCGAAAATCATGAGGCTTTTACCCACAATCACTGTCTGAGAGGTTTTTATGGGCCACAACTCAACCATCAGTGGTGAATGGAAAGCTCAACACTAGAGCTGCAACTAATGGTCATTCTGTTTGGGCCATAAAATGTCAGAAAATGTTGAAAAATGTTTCTTAAACCTGGAAATAATGATGTTCTCAAATGTCTTGTTTTGTTCACCGAAATGATTCCGTTTTAAAGATTTCTGTTATATGGTGCAATGAAACCAGAAAATATTCACATGTAAGAAGTCAAGAAATCAGAAAACTGAACATTCAAACCGATTAATCAATTATGTAGTAATTGATTAATAATCTATTCATCGAATAATCGTTGGAGCCCTAATTAACTCTTTAAGGTTTCATTTTCAGTATCCTGAGTTACCTTTCAACATTGAGGTGTAAAACAAATGTCTGCACTTGTTTTTCACCATTGAAAGGACATGTGATATATATCCAGGTGTGTTAGTGTGGACACAGATTACTTCTAACATGGAGCTGCATCACTAGCCTGGACGCAGATTGTGTTTGTTTGAAAATTGCCATTTTCAAAGGAAAACAATAGTAGTATGGATGTCGCCTGTAGGTCAGTATATATATATATATATATATATATATATATATATATATATATATATATACACACTTATATTATTATGATATACTAGTGTCAGCACATCTTGTTTTCTATAAAACAACTTTAAAAAGTATGTTTCAATCTTGGGGATTCAATTATGGAACAGTCTAACAGATTAATTAAAGTAAAAAAAAAGTAAAAGCATGAATCAGTTTAAAAGAATATACTACATACACATTTTAAATAAATAAAAGGAAGAAGAATGGCAGTTTAATCCAGGACGGTAATAGAAATGGTTTAAAACGTTTAAAGCCAGACTTCCTCTTGTGTTCTACTGAGAACATGAAGAACATCTACAGTATCTATCTATCTATCTAGATAGTGTCGACAATATCATCATTACTTGAATCCGGCTTATCATGTTCATATTATCTTCAGTTTTGTATTTTATTTCTTTTCCCCCACATACATTAGAGCCACACTAAGACACAGTTGAGATCAGATTTAACTGCATTTAAATGTCACGGCCAGATTTCCTTGCACTTGCTCCTCCAGCTCATGTCACCTGTGCCTGAACTCTTTCACGTTTCTCCCTCACTCTTCCCCCTGAAACTTTCCCTCTCACCACCCCTTGTTGCCATCCATCCAACCCCCCCACCCCTGAGGTGAAACCTTACTCGTGGATAAATTTAGCAGCTGTGTGACCCAATGTTCACCGACACACTTCCCCACACCTCACACTCACTCACACTGTTTGTCTATGTTTCGGCCCATCTCTCCCAGGAGGCTGCTTGTAGAGACAGATGGAGGCTTTTAACCTTTATATGAAAACAATGACAAGTTCCTGAGACTATTGTAACCTTAACATGGCATTTCTTCATGTAGCCATTGATGGAATGGCTCCTCGTTTAACTGTAACAGTATAGTAACCTTTGTAATTGAAAAGACACATCAAGTGACTGCAATATCATGTGAAATGTAATGGCTTAATCGTCTACGTCGCAGTCATTCCAGCCTGTGAGACTTTTGGCAGGTGAACATGATCCCTTTTATTAGGCTGTAACATATGACACTTATGAGATCCATTTCATTGCTGTTGACATTCTCACAGATTGGGACTCGCGACACAAACTCGACTTTAACTCGCAGCCATGGCGAACACTGTAACACACAACCAGGTGTATGGAGGCGAGCACAAACACAGTAAGCCAGCACAAGCAGCTAAGTGTTCCCATCCCACTGCAGGAGTCTGTCTGTCAGTGTGACACGTGTCCACACAGGGAGCTTCCTCTCGGTTAAGGCCAGGGGTCAACAACAGCTGTTTGACTTTGAGGTAGTTAACACAGCTTTACACACCTAGCCAGCATTAGATTGGTGATTCAGAGGTCAAAAGTTGTCTGTGTTGAAATCAAGATGAACTTAGCTGAAGGCTATTCCCTCCAAGACACTTACTAAAAATGTACGCAGCTCTTTTATGAAGTACTGGGCCACCATATTCTATAATAACCATAAATACATGTCTGCCATTCCCTCTGGAAACTGCCTGATTTGACTAATGCAGTGCAATCATACTTGGATAATATTACAGAGGCAGCATAGGATCATCTCTACCAAGAAAGACGTAAATAACAAAGTTAACCTAAAGAAAAAAACTCTCTCTAAAGAAATGCTGAATGAGGCCAGGTATAATTCACCATATGATTAGTTGTCATTGCTCAAACTCGGCTGAAGTCTGAGGGTGACCCGGTCTTCCACAGTGTGGAATAACCTGCCTCATGGAAAAGCTAATTTTCCTCTTTTAAATCCCTTTTAAGGACACATTTTTTAACAATGTACTTGGTGTATGACCTTTACCTTTACCAACACTGAATAAAGCTATGATATAACGTCACTTATCTTTGTGTCTTTTCTCCTTTTACTGTTTATAGAGTTTTATTCACCCAGATAATACAGTAGGTGTCAAAGGAAGTCGCATTAAATAAACACTGACTTTGCCTGTAGAAGCCATTTTGTTCTGAAAATTGTGCTTTGTTTATTTATTAATATTGGATTATATTAGCGCACACATTTCCTGTATTTTTTGGTTACAGAACCCTAATGCTTCTTATTTATAAGAATTAATGCATTTAATTTCCTATAATCGTATTTACTATAACAATTTATTACGGATTATTTTACAATCTGTTCCACCTTTTGAAATTTCACTTTACATTATTGCATATGTATTATTCTACTGTATATTGTGTAAAGATAATAATGTTAAACCTTGTTTCATGGGGACCTTTTTTCCATGTGACACACAATTGACAAGACAAACTATCAATTAACTGGAATAGAAACAACAGTTATGTGTTATCCAAACACTTAATAAAACACTTAACCTATACACTTACACACACACAGGAGGACGTCTACCATTCATACTCCCGTCATCAGTGGAGACTGTGCTGGCTAAATCATCAAACTGAAAATATACACCTTCAGATAATGTTGCGATCAATACATAAATTATATGAACAATCTATTAACAGCTCTACACATAAACTCCTCAAATCCTTCAAGGCTCTAATTTCCTCTCACACACAAACGCATACACGCACAGATGCAATCAAAGCTCTCACACGTGAGAAACACGCGACTTCACTGCGAGACATGAAGTCAGTAATTAGTGTGATTAACTGAGGTTTATTCATATATTTATATCTATATATAGATAGAGAGAGATGTTTCAGGATTTATTCAGGATTTAGACTTCTTTTTTTTTTTTTTAAAGGAGAAGAGGAGCCAACATCCTCACTCCTTTAACATGCAGTATGTTATCCATACACAGACACACAACAAATGCTTTAACCTTGGCTGATTTATCGTTCACCCATCCAATCATTCATCATCACTGCAGAAAACAACGTTTAAAAGAAATGTATGCAAACACAACACTTAAAATCATCCACTGGCTGTGTTGGTGAAGCACCAGCAGACATCTCAGGATGTTCCTGGGAAGAATGACCATCAATCAGGAAGAGTATTTTAACAGAGGATCTGGAGGATATCGTGACATGACTTCATCTCAACAAGTACATCTAACCTGTCTGCTCAGGTTTCCTGTATATAGGTATTTATATCCGCCAACACATGAAAACAGCAATGACTTTACCAGGATAGCTAGGTGAGAGAAGGAAGGTTCATACAGGAGCAATGTACTTCAGGATAGAACCTGGGCTATCCAAAGAAAAACAATGCCTGTTCAAATGCAAGTGATAGTGCAGAGCCTAGTGTCTGAACACCAGAAAATAATAAATAAAATCTCTGTTTACTGCAGGGATGACTTTCCATTTATCATGTTTCATGGTGTGGGTGTTGTGAAGCAAGCAAAGACTAATAATGTGTTTGAGGACTGGACAAATAAATATGACATGGAGTTTGCAGAAATGTGAAGAAAAACAGCAAAGGGGAAGAGGAGGAGGACGAGGAAGAAGGCAGATGAGATACAGAATAGGAAGATTAAAGGTAGAACAGTTACCCCTTTTTTTAAATGTAAATCATAATTTGCACAATATTTGGAATGACACTTTTTGATATCTAAGCAATTCAATTCATGTGTTAGAAAAAATACATATCTTTAATTCTCAACCGCATCTTGAATTAGAAGTGTAGCTAAAGGTCCAGTGTGGAGAATTCAGGGGCATCTATTCACAGAAATTTAATTTAAGGGATTATTAAAATTATGTTTTTATATATTTTTTTTATGCACTGTTGTGTTTTCACTATGTTACAATGAGCCGTTCATGTTACACAGCAGGAGTCCACATGTCCGCCATGGGATTCAGTTGGTTGCAGTGTGTAACTCCAGCCCAGATGCCACCAAATCCTACACACTTTTAATGTTTTACGTCCTTTAATGTTTTTGACGATGTTGTGCGGTAAAATTCTATAACAATTTTTAATCCATTACAAAATGAATACTGAATTGCTGAACGCTGCCTTAAAAAATAATATTGCATAATATTGTCAATTGCAATCCCAGCACCTGTCAGAAAAAATTACAATTAAGCATTTTCCCCATACCGTTCAGCCCCAACAGGTGGGAAGATGCAGATGAGAGAAGCAGGTGACAGGGCATTAAATGACGAGGAGAGAGACATTTTAGAGATGGGCAGGACAGCAAACAGGCAGACAGGTAAAAGAAGATTTGGTAAAGCCCTACCAGAGTCTGTTGGTATCTCAGAGCCTTCCTTTGCGACGCATCTGCAGCCATTGACACGCTGTCACTGATCCAAAAATAATCTCGCTGGACACCCCAGCATTTCCAATAACGAGGGCAACACCATACAAACACCCCCTCTCTCTCACTTACACACTGTGTACACACACGTTACACCATGAGAAACAAACACACAAACATCCTACTCAAACAGCAAGCGGTTCATTAAACACAGAAACAGCCAAAAAACCCACGTCCCTCCTGAACAACAAAGCAGTTCTTCAGGTGATCCAGAGGCTGCGAGCCATTCAACTCCGCTGCAGAACTGACAAGCACAGGGACAGATATCAGACGGGTGGACAAAGCATAGTAAAGCCATCTGATGAGGCAGTGAAGGACGCAGCGCTTTCCTTTATTAGAACTGCAGACACCTAATAACACACACACACACACACACACACACACTTGTTGCCCTTAGCAGCCTTAGCACCCTCCCAACCAGCCGGCCGGCCATTAGGTGTATGCGTGTGTGTGTGTTTTTGGATGGGTTGCTCTTGTTTGGACAGTGCTGGTGGGGTGGGGGTTGGAAGGGCACCCCCCATAGGGCTGCCCCTGCAACGTGAGCAGGAAAGGTGCACACGACACCCCAATGACAGCTCACACTTAATCAACCAATGATGCAAGGCAATCCCTCTTAACATTCACATGCTATGGCCGCCCCCTCCTTAGGAGAGCGAGAAAGAAAAAAGTACCCTCCTACACTAAAACACACGCCACAAAAATGCACAGAACTGTAAAGTGATCTCCATATTGCTTAACCTCTGTAGCAGGTTCAGATATCCAGAGGGGTTGAAACAGCTCAGCGCATATATGTTGTACATCATTCGCTAGAAGCTCACAGGCCTTCAGGGAAGACCACCACCACCACCACCGCTCCTCACCCCCAGAGACCACATCCCACTCAAGCATGTTGATCTAAACATCTCGAACTGCGCTGAATTCTGGTTCATGCTGATGAGACAGGCGGCCGAAATAAAAAAAAAACACAAAGACACACAAACACACACAGATCCCCTTTAACCCTGCCAAGCTTTATGGACCACACGCCAGCACATAACAACCTAATCTCTACACCGGAGGCCAGCGAGAAATGTGTTACTCTGACCGCCAGTGCGTATGTACGTGCATGTGCGTGTGTGTGTCAAGGGAGAATGACTGTGGACAGCTGGCTGGGCCTCTATCTGATACACTAAGAACATTATCACTGGGCAGCAGGCAGCGTGACGGATACATACATACATCCCACTCACAACACGAGAGAGAGACCTGAGCGCAGCGGAATAGTGGGGTGCCAGTTATACTATACCTGAGAACGGAGAGGACGGGCTGTACGCCGGGAACAACACACACAAACACAGCAACAAGGAGGATCACATAAAGTGGAGCAGCCACAGCCATGGTGGTGTAGAAGCCTCATGCACTCTGTCTGTACACACAACCACATATGCACATGAAACGTTAAGAAAAACAACTTAAATGTGTCTGGTTTAAAAGCCATGGCCTGTTTATTGTATAGGACATTTGGCAGTGACTGGTGTTGACAGAATAAAATACTTCTCCCGACCCCCAACACGGCACACCAGTAGATCTTCACAGTGAACGTCAACTGTCACAACTTGTCACACCGCAGGAAGACTAGTTTTGTTTTTTGATTATTCCAATGATTCTTTCCTTTTTTGAAGCATTTCCCTGATTATTACCATGGGCCTGAGCACAGCACAGACCAGAATAAAGTGTACCAGGAACACCTGACACAGTTAAAAGGCATCTTTGCTTACAGATGGTAAACGTTCGATACTGTTTTCGACCACATATTCTCTTTTCTTCACTACAACACTGTTATAACTAAAACATAATCTGCCTGATCAGGCCTTTTCTGGGAAACATCAATGCTCACACAGCCTTGAGAAATAGATTTCCTAAGAGTGTGCGGGTGCCTCAGTGACACAATCTATTGTGACAGCACCATCACACTGATAAATTAGTCTGATAGAGCTTTGTCACATGGCACACATGGCTGTAGCAAACTGGGAAGACATAAGAATTTCATATTTTTCCATTACGGTATCAGATAAAATACATTAACACCACAGTGTGGTGAGGAGGACTAAGTGTGTAGCACTCGCACAGGGAGAAACACTATAAGGAGTCCGTTAAGTGTAAAGGTCAGAGTTCATACAGAAGGTATAAGACCCCACATGTAGCACCACAATCCCCTGACAGATACACAGTAACACAGCTGAGGTGAGGAGAATTTAACAGGGTTGTAGCGGACGGCTTCATAAAAGTTGCAGTTCATAAAAAACTAATCATGTGTGTGGACTGACCATCCACAAGCAAAAACACTGAGTTTTTCGTTTGAAGCTGCCTCTAAGTGTACGAGTAAAAAACAAAAGAGTGAAAAGCTCTGATGAGAGTGGTTCAAATCCTGCAGCTATCAATTTACGGTTAATTCATTACTGTCGCTGACTGAGCTCATAACAGCAAAGATCATTTTGAACTGTAGGACATACAGCAGAATATTGACTGGAGAGATGAAATGTATTTCTCTCTGCTGTGCTGCCCCCTGTCTGTCACTACAATAAAAAACAAAACAAAGAAATGGTAACTCGTCCCAAACATGTAAAAATAAAACAAAAAGGGATTTTAAAAATAGAAAAACAATCTCATACAAAATAAAGCCACAAAAATAGATCTGTGTACAAAATAGTTTAAAAAGAGAGACGCATGAAACCTCAAAGTAGCTGTGCAGTGAGAAAACAAAAAACTAATTTGTCTTAGATTAAAAAGGATTACACTCTAAACCCACCAACTGGCATGGACACAGATAAATGAGTACATTGTATGCTAATATCTTGCTCAGTTCCAAGTTCAAATATATATATATACATATACATATATATATGTATTTCTGTTTTAACACAGAAAATATCCGCTGGATATTTGTGAATGTGTGTGTGGCAGTGACTGAAGAGGAAAGAACAGTATGCTTTCACTGTAAGGAATGATCTGAGAGTAAGAATCACTGTATGTTCATATTTGCATATCATTAACACTAGGGCTGGTACTTGGGGAAAAGGTAGAGGTCTTTGCACAATGAGCTGGTGAACTCGGACATCTCTTTGCAGCGATGGTGGGCGGTGCCTGGAGCGTAGCCCTCCCGCTCCTTGATGCGCCTGTTGACCTAAAGTTAGACAGAAAAGGGATGAGAAAACCATAGCCATGACAGCACAATTCACACCGTGCATTGACTGTATGAACATTTAGGGCTTTTATATTCACCTGCACCAGAATGTCTGCAAGGTGAGTGTCTCTGGCGTGGAGGCGAAGTGTTGTGTTGAGTTCCTGGATGAACCAGGATCCTCTCTTGGTGTTTCTCATGGCTGCTGTGCCTTCATGAGGAAGTGATAAAACAATAAATAGTTCAGTACATAGAGATTAGACGTAGGAGGACAGACCTGTGGTGGTATCTGGAAGGTAAATTACTGGAAACAGAAAAGCTGGGTTCCCACACCTTGGCTGACATCAAATTCAAGGACTTTTCAAGGACTTTCAAATAACTATTCCCTTAAATTCAAGGACTTAATGTGCAGACAAAGCTTAAGATGGGAGGGCAACTTGTAAGAGCTGTTTCGTCCATGGCGTCCACGGCGTCCACTTTTGTTGATTTGCTGCACATTATGCATCTGGACAAGTGATTGTCCTTGGGATCTTGGACAAGTCAGTCAGAGATCTTGGAATTTGCATTTCCCAGGCATCACGTCATTCACTCTCTCTTGTTTAATGTTACTCGCTCATTGTTCTGCATGGAAAACCACGTCAACAGTGGAGAAACAGTCTCCACAACACCACAAGTAATTATGACTCAACGTTTGCTCTGCGTAGGCTTAGTCTACGGCCATCAAACAATATACATTATATATTAGGTCTGTAAAGTCCCGGTCGACTGGCCGATTTATCAGTCGATACATTCTGGTTCGACTCAAATTCTGATAAGTCGATTACAGCGTGTCTTCAGAGAATACTCCCCTTGTTTTCAGTTTTTGGATTAGCCCAACCCACAGGAGACAGAAAGACTACAGAACGTCTGGTGGTTTTACTTAATTTTGAGCGCCAGTCAGTCCTCCTCTAACATCCATGTCAAAGACATCGGCAGTGTGGCAGCATTTTACAAAAATAGATGGCAATAAAAATGTCAAATGCAAAGTTTGCCAGCAACAGTTTGCATATCACAGCTCATATAAAAACAGTAAGCTAACTTGTCTTTGTTATGTTGCTCCGTTCGTTTGTAGTACATGATCATATGAGAATTGGCATATTTTCAATGTCTAATAATCATCTCTACCTCTATTTGTGTCTCAGCCGCGAAGCTGAGCTCCTATGTTCAGTGTCACTCTGTGTGAGGACATGGACAGAGACAAATAATCTAATTATTCCTCAACAGTTGATACTGCGCTGATATAAACGTAGTATAGTATAGTATAGTACACAGTATATACTATAGCCCCCCACACACTAGTCAATTTTGAGTCGAAATTTCAGGGCTTCAGTCGACCATGACTGTCTTTGGTAGATTAGTTCTATTATATACATACACATATATATGTATACATATATATGTGTATATATAAAATGTGTGTCCACTACTGCATATCTGAAGCAAATTGTTCATTTGTAAGTTGTTTTTTTAATGATATATTTGCATAATTGTACAAACAAATAGTACATGCCAGAGTAACAAAGAGTCACAAACTTACAAATTGTCTGACCTTTGAGAGATGCAAAACCACAGATCATGTCCGATCGCTGGGGCAGTTTAATCCTTGGCCTCCCCATGTTTCCTCTCTGTCTGGGGTCTGAATCACCCTGTCCTTCCCTCCCTGCATCTCGCTGTTCACAGCCCGGTGAGCAGGTTCTTTCTGGTCCGTCTATCTGCTCCACTCCACAGTCCATCTCCTCTGGAAGACAACGAGGTATCACTTTAGTCTCCAACTTCTGACATTCTCATATATACAGCACATGTATATACTGTATATTTGATGAAAAAGCTGAGGTACTGAAATTCAGTCTGTAAGACTAAAGACTATGACATAAGACCCAATTATGAAGACGACTTAGACTCAAAGTCTAAAGGCCTTCTACAAATTTTCACTTTTTGTTGATATTTTCAAAGTCTGCTACACGTCTAACCAATCATAATGTGCATTGTTGATGACACTTCTTCTTTCATCTTCTCCGTTTAGGGGTCGCCAATAACAGAAGAAGTAAAATATTCAAATAAAGCAGGGACTGTTCCGTGTTCACGAGATTAAAACTTCCTCAAAATCCTAAATTCATTCAAATGACTAAACAACTCCTCACTAGACAATGACTCCACCTGTTTTTGCCTGTGAAGCAATTTGTGTCTAGTCCTTTTTAAATTATTTACACAATCATGTCACTGTTGATGTGCAGAAGCCATGCAGAAACATATTGTATAACTTCAGAGTAAATCCCAGACAAAGCCTGATTATTGATCAGGGACAAGCTAAAATATCACATAGGGGACACAATGTTCAGCAGAGTTATTATGAAAACAACAACAACAGCAGCAGCATTTTCATAACCCATTAAATCCTGAACACCAGAGCACAACAATATTTGGCTAACCACATCATGATGCCCTGGCACCTGTAGTGGGCTCCGTGGTGAAGTGAGGAGACAGTAATTAGAATTGCTCCTCAGGGGTGTGAGGATTTGTCAGGGCCATCATCTATGTAGTCAGGGCCGTAACCTCCATTATTACAGAGACTGAAAAATTAGCTGGGAGCATGTTAAGTTACAGGATAATTACACGCTCTAACTCCTATAGACGAGACATGTATGTGAACATGTAGGGGAACAGGCTGGGCTGTCGTCTGTTCCTGGTTTCAGGATGCAGCAGAGATTTAACACATACAGTACATAGAGTATAAACCCTAACATTTACTCAGATATCATAGTAGTCACTAAAAACATCAGTTTTATATTTATTGTATTACGTTTATTATGATTCTTGACAGCTATCTGGATTGCTTCCTAATTACACAGACTTACCTCCTCTGCAGGCCTGGATAAAAAACATCTTTGGTTTATTTTGCAGCAGTGGACAGTGTACGTTGTCAAAGGCCTTAAACACCAAGTCCAGCTGAAAATGACACAAGTTTCACATTTTAATGTCTGAAAAGAAGTTACACATTTCTTTTTACCTCAAATTGAAGGAAAGGAGAAACAGACCTGCAGGAGCTGTCCGTCTGTGCCGTAGATCCCTCCTTCCACTCCATGGGAAAGCAGACACACCACACAGCTGTCCACAGTCTGGTGTTCTGGTCGTCTGGAGAAGTTTTCAATGCACGACATCATGCCCTACACAAATAATAAAGAGGAGAGACGTAGTGAAATATAGATAAGCTTCTATAATCTGGTTTGCAGATTTCTTTTTTGATAATTAAGGACTGTGTTCGTTCAGGCAGGCCACAAAGTCAAGCTTAGCCAACTTTTCATATTGTATCCAACACATACCAATGTCATATGTTGTCACTCTGTTCTGCGTGTCATCTTTAGCTGATGCTGTTCCTTTCCAACAATGTTGGCAAATGGAAGTACCAGCAAACAAATTGTTAAAATAAAATAAAATACATTTTTTACACAGGTGGAAGTAACTGAACAGTCTCTCTAGTCTAAGGCCTGGTTCACACCAGATGTGTGGCATGTGCGACGCTGCTGCGTTCTGTCATGTTTTTAATTTCAGCGCCCATATTTAACAGATTAAAGTGTTCACGCCGCACTTGTGAGACGCACCAAGACTGAATCTATTTTTGACTTTCGGCTTCTCCTATTTTTAACACGTGACACAAAATAGATAAAAGTTCTATTGATAATGATATTTACACCAACAAATGATATAAAAGTGACACCTTTCACAGCAGTTTTAGTATCTAGACTGAATCGGAATAAAAATATTGTAGCAGTCTGAATTGTGGGGTCTACAACTCCAGGAAACCCCTATGTACGTTTTAATTATAAAATGTGAATGGCAGATTCTCTCTCTGGCCTCCTTCACATCTGGCATTAGAATGCATATTCTGTGATCAGATAGTGTTCAGATAGAGCTTCACCACACGCATTTACAACTGGATTTAACATCTGATCGCTATCCGATCACAGTCATCACCCCCTTTCGTCACCTCCCCCTCTTCTTCTGCAAAGATTTCCAGTAGCAGACTACAGCGTCACATCCTGTGTGTCGCTATATCACAACGTTAGCCGGACGCGAAGTTGCACTATTGTATGGACTCCTCTTTACCTTTCAAAGCAGGGGAGGAGGTCGTCTTCTGTTCAATATGGTCACATATGTGCCTCGGGTGTGGTCAGGCAGTATCCAATTGTAATCCAATCACAGAAAACGCATTCTAATGCCAAGTGTAATGGGGCCTCTGTCTCTATCTCTCTTTGTGCGTCTAACTAAAATCATCAGGTATAAAAGGTGTTTGTGACATATTCAATAGGTATAGACATTAAAATTGTGGTGAAAGATGATTTCAGTCTGTTTTGCTGTAAACTGTGCATGTCTCATCAAGAAAGTAGGCAAGAGCTTTATTCTAGTGCTTCTAGTATTGTAGAAGAGAAGGGCTTCTGCTCTAAAATGATAATGTGTGTAAATGAAAAGCAAGATGTTCCACAACACAAACATGCTGCTCACGCATCCAGTGTGGCCCAAGCTAAACAGCCAATAATTACACATGTATGTGTGAAGCTGAGAGTGATACCATGACAACCATACTCAGCAGGCTGAATGATTTTAATGGGTTTGTTTAGTGACCAGAAAAAAGATCAGACAATGTTAGTGACACAAACTTGCATCTTTTCTACAAACTCTATTTTTAAAAATGATTCAAGGTCAAAGTGTTTGCCTCTTACAACTTCCTGTTTTAAGTTGTCAAGTGAATAAAAAGAATACTTCAAGCAACAAACAACATCCTGTTATTCCATCTAAAGCCTACGTCTGTGTGCATGTGTGCGTGTGTGAGTGAGTGAGTTACCTGAGCAGTGAGGTCTCTGTGGACAGAAACCAAGTAGTCTAGTTCTGTGAAGACCTTCCTGAGGACCTCATCGTCAACTTCTCCTCCCTTCCTGGTATCAAGTTCAGAAGTAGCAGAAGGGTCAAAGGTCACATTACTGATCACCAAGGCAAAGCCACGAGGCGATGAATTCATTCTGTAGGACTGGAGTGGAAAAACGAACCATTAAATAAATATAAAAAAAAACCAGCATAAAAATCAGGAAAAAAATAGATGAATGAGAAAAATAATTCTGCCCATGAGTTAAAGTTGTATGCATATGCTCTTTATTTACTCACATGTGGAAAATTGGTATGACACTGAAGACTTATAACATGTATTTCTTAAGATACCACAAGGAAAACACAAGAGAATTAAGCTGACAAACCAATTCAGCTGACCTTGTGAAGAAAAGTGTTTTTACCTGCTGGCAGTGGGAACGGTAAAAGTCGACAGTGCACGGGAAAACTGGAGTGCTGATGGGACTGTCTGCATCCAGGCTGAACTCCATGGACTCTGTAGCACAAACAAATTGTCACAACCTTGCTTTGCTTGTTACAAACATAGAGCCATTAGTACAAATAACAATATAATAAATAGCTACCAGGGGGGAAAGGAGCTGCTACCTCTCACTTGATTTATAACATCAGTAACATTTCAGGTCTTCTTCAATAGAACATAAGGTCCATTTTGTAAATTAGGTTCCCATTTAGAGAAAAATAGACGATAAAATACGACACATATGAGTGGACACCAGTGTGACAGACAGCTTGTATAATCCAATAAGAGCTTGGTTGCAAGTGACAGTGGTGAACTTCTGCTTGCAAAAACTGTTGAACTGGTCAAATTGTGAATCATGAGGCTTCACAATCAGAAGACCATGTCCTTTTAGATATACAGTTCATTGATATAAACCATCTTCGATGAAGATTTAGAAATAAAAGTGTGCTCCTGCCGGCAGCAGTGTTGTGACAACACTACTTTGTGCTGTTAATGAGTCATTGATGGGGTGTGGTGCCTGCAGGTACACACAGACAGACCAAAAGAGGCTTACAGTTTTCTCAGTGATAAGACTACATAAGGAACAACTCAAACAGATGAACTTCACCTAAACTGCTGCTGGTTAATCCTAGGATGTTTTTATGTTCATTCATATTAGTCGTGTTTTAAAACTGAACAGATAAACTCTATTGTTCAAAAGTCAGACACGGCCCTGTGTCTCCAAGAAACAGAACAATAACACCAAATACAATACTGAATGCAAACAATACTTTACTAATATCACTCACCTTGTGTTCTCACTCTCTTGCCTGTAATATCCTCCTGGGTGGGAAATAGGAAAGAAGAGTCCAAAGGCATCTGAAATTAAAAATGGTTAAATTATTTAAGACATAATCTGTTAAAAAAAAAGATTTTTCTTCTCTTCATTGGCAGCGTTGTACAAACAACAGTAGTTTTTGTTCAGTACTTGCTTCATGAAAGTCTGCGATGTTATCAATACCTGCAGTTATCCTTGTGAAGGGATTGTAAGTGTTCTGCTCACCTCTCTCTTCTTTCCTGTTGTCTGTATGAGTTGTTGCCCTGCCTCTGGTTGTTCCTCAGGCTGAATACTCTGCGAGTAAAAAGAACAGTCTATAAATTGCCTTACATTTGGTAAGAATCTGCTGATTATAGGGGTGTGATTTGTGTGTGCAGTGATGTGCACTGCTCTTAATTGACATTTGCACTCACCTCTATGTGCGTGTCTCTGCCATCTGTTTCTGGTGACTTTATAAGCAGTTCACACAGATGCTGCTGCTCAGTTTCTCGCAGAGCTGCACAGAAATTGGCAAAAGCCTTGGGCCCTCGCTTTGGTAAGATAAGTAACAAACGCCAGCATCGTTTCTGAGATGTTTGTTCAGCCTAGAGTAGAAGGAATCACGTTGGAAAACAAAAGATTAGAGGAATCGTACATGTTATTCAATATTTCCACATCTCTTAACATTGACTTCACACTTTTGTCACATATCATTAAAAATGTATTATTAAGTGCACCATCACTGAATAAAAACATAAACCACAATCTGTATTGCCCCAATCAATTCAACTTGTTTTACACACAAGTAATGGTAATGAAACCTGAAAAGTATGAGTTCTGATGTGACAAGGTTAGTTCTCTGGCATGCCACTGTGTGACAATGTTTGGACACTCCAAATCAGAATCATTTTTAAAGAAAGTGGTTGGACGTGACGTCCAATCATAGACGTGGACCAGTATGAGTTTTTCTATGGCTGATGTTTTGAAAGGGCTGACGATTGCCCATGAATGATTTGTTTTTTATGTTTGGCTACCTTTTAATTCCCCCTTTTATACTATAATTTATTTCAAAGATTTTTGATGAAATAAGGATGCCCCTATATTTACTTGGCGTAACTTGATCAGAGGCTGCTAATGACCATGCAACAACATACTAACACCAATTTAAACACGTTACATTCAAGTTTTATGTTGTTAAAGTAAGGTGAATAGTGTAACTAACAGTATATGTCATGTATCGGTGCTCTCATACCATGATGCTCTCTGCCATGCTCTCAGTCAGGATGTTTTCTGCCTGCAGCAGCTGAAGCAGCATCTCATCCACCACCAGTTGTTTGCAGAGGACGGCAGAGTGTCTCCGCAGAGTCTGCCTGTCCCGCTCCAGCATGCCACACTCCAACATGTCTCTCTGACACCGTGGTTACGATAGGACCAAGTCACAAAACACGTGAACTCCGAAAACAGCTAAATGGAGGGTGTAACGATACGGTGGCATCGACTCCACTGTTTTACTTTTTGACAGCTTTAATACGCTTCAGCTCCACTATGGCTCTTTCTGTCTCTAATGTGTCGCTACATAGTTAACAGTGCGCTCGCTGCCTCTATTATATAACAACAACACACGTAAAAGTGCTGCTATTAAGTTGCTGTAATATTTGCAGGTAACGCCGACCGCTGAAGGCTAAATACCGATGCTAACTTGCTAGCAAGCTAACTTAGACTGCTCCTTTTCCCTCCGATTTAAAGAGGGCGAGACGTAATATATGTGTGTCTTTCCTCTTACCGTTCCTCTATTTCTGCAACCGTGTACGAAAATATCTGGTGGAACAACAATAAAATGTCGCTATGTGTCATACTATTTCACGCAAATTGACAACATCGCGTCCTCTCTCCACAAACCAACTTCCGCGGGTCGACTGCAATACAATGGGGCGGGGAAGTCAACCAATGACTGCACAAAACTATTTGAGTGACGTTATAAGTGACCAATTGGTTCACTTCTTTTAAGAGGTTACCGCCTACTCTCCACAATACTAAAGCTCAGTGGATTTAAGATAATTTTGAATTTGAATCATCTACTTGTATGAATTCTATAAATAATTGAACAACAGATAAACAGCTCTCTGTAGATACTTGTACGACTAATCGATGTAGTGGCTGACAGAAAGAAAAGTGTGATACAGATACATTTCTGTCATTGTAATATGTCATATATCATTGTAATATTGTAATATATATATATATATATATATACATATATATATACATGTGTGTGTGTGTGTATACTGTATATCTATCTAGATAGATAGATAGATAGATAGATAGATAGATAGATAGATAGATAGATGTAGATTGCTAGATAGATTTTTACTCACTTATTTAAATCTATTAAAACAGCCCGGGCCTAGTTACTGTTATAAAGATTTATAAGAGTTCCAGAACTTCAGATGGCATAATTATATATCGTGAAGATTCAAAATCACAAATATTTCACAAAAAGGAACAGACAAAAGCACCACTAAAAGGTCCAAAATGTCATTCTATTTTCTTGCACCATCAATCGTTATTCATTTTTTACAACATGTTAGATTTGTATTTGATTCTGGAAGGGACCCGATGCTTTTCTCCAGACTGTGTATAAAGTAGTTCAGGTTACTCTAAACCTAATCTACAACAAAAATAAACTAATGATACCACCTTAATATGGGCTATTTTTCTGCAGGACAAACATTTCCTTTGTGTCAATCAGACTTTAACACACAATGAACTGTTTTTACATTGTAGCATTTGTACATCTACATCTGTACTTTCTCCACCCATGGTTTAACTTATTTGTAATAGAAACATTTTACTTTGGGCACTTTGATAAATTCAGTTTCAACTTCTTGCACAAACATTATTGACTGTAATTCATATTCAGAGTTAATAGACATAATGTAAAATGTGTCATGATGGATGATTTATACATGCACCAACATTTTTCTCTTCTCCCCCTCCTCACATTCTCTCTCTCTCACTCACTTTCTCTTTCTCTCTCTGTCTCTCTCCCAGAGGCCTGCTTCACCCTTCCCTGCTGTCTATCTCCTCACCCTCACTGTGTGTGCTGTTAATAATTGATGCTCTTCACTGACTCAAAGGGTAACTGGCCTGGGAGGAAATGTCTCCTTCCTTTCTTCATTTATTTACAAGTTTTTGCTTTGTTTTGTTTTGTTTTGTTTACAGCTCAGGCTACCTGCGAAACCACCACACGTGTTTATTTAAGCACACTATGTTAATGGCACATAAAAACAGCCTGACTGTGTCCTCTGCAAGGGCGGTAAAGGGTCCTGCACCTGCGACCATGAGTGGGTTAAAGCTGCCTGCCTGTCTGTCTGACAGCAGGACAGAGAGGAGGAAAGGGAAGCTTAAATGAGTGAGAGGCAGGGGGCAGGGAGGAGAAGGAGGAGGAGAGTCAGAATAATAGAGTGAATTAATTCAACCCTTAGCCAGCCCTGATTGACTGTGCTACACACTGACATGTAACAGTGACAGTGACACCAAAGCCACGCAAAGAGAGAAGAGGAATGACATGTCCTTCTCCAGGAAGAGAAGTTTCACATTCGGTGCATATGGAGGGTGAGTAAACACATGATTTATCTCTTACTAACAATGACTAAAAGTCACATCTATAGCTACAAATACTGAATCTACAGCATCATTTTTAGTCATCCTGTGTGTTTACAATGACCGTTGTACTTTCTGAGTATCTCACACTGCCTTTCCGTTTACAGCGTGGATAAATTCACATGTGGGAATGAGATGAGGTGAGGATAAGGTGTCCATTTTATCACAGCTCCTTTGTGTTAATATTCAAACTTTATTGTATATTGTAAACATTATAACACCAGCAAAACTGCATGAGAAGGGAAACAGTGTGCTGTCTTGTGTAAAACAACCTGTTGCTGCAGACCTGAACCTGCAGGAGACAACATACTGGACATCCTGGATTCTCCTGCCAGTGACAGCAAGTCGTCCCACTCTGCCAGCAGCAACCAGAGGGTGATACCATTATCATGTTCATTATCATGTTCATTATACGCCTTCCTTTCTTAGTCTAATCAAATCTCCTAAATGCCTTTCCATAGACGGATGTTTCTGAGAAGTCAGCTTTCACTCACAGCTGAGTCATTTGTCATGTTCCTCTTCTTCCCCGTGTTTCTCCCCCTCTTTCTCTCCATCTGTTTTCTATCTGACTGTGGTTTTCATATCAGGACACAGAGCTGTTTGAAATCATTGAAAAGCTGCAGGTGAGTTGCAGGGTGATTGATCTGTGTTGTGTGTCTAGCGATACCTGAACAGCAGAGGTTTATTCTGGTTGTTCTTGTCCATCAGGGCAGCAGGATCAATGAGCAGCGCTGCGAGTTTCCTCTGCCTCTGAAGGTTAGTCTTCTATCTGAGAATTACAAACAAACACACAAATGACTCTCACACTGTGTTTGTGTTTGTGTTTGAGTGTTGACACCGACTTTTCATGATCACTTTTAACATAAACATAAACAATAAAGAAGTCAGGCCCTCATCAGCTGTATCAGGTGATCCTTTGTGTCTATTTTAGTCTCAGATTTTAACATTAGATGGAGACTTGCCACTCATTCTCCCTTCAAAGTCGGGGGGCTGGTGGATAGACCCCCCACTGGAGAAGCTTGTAGATGTAAGTCCCACATCCTCCCACTATGGCCTTGATCCAGAGAGCTACGATATTATGGAAAGAGATGGAGAAGCCAAAGTCTACCGTGAGGTCTTCTGCTCAAGGGTTTGTAGTTGTCATAAAAAATGTTTTATCTCAGGATATAAATGAATAACTTTTGTACATTCTCAATAAATATATCACTTTTCCTCCCTAGTACCACCACTGCTTCACAGCAGTGGATCCATCTTTGGGGCCACTGGTCCTCTCTGTGTGTTTGGAGGAAGAGGAGAATAAACTGCGGGTCATTCTAAGGTTAAGATCTCTGGACATTTTGACCTGATGCAAAAAAGGTCAAGGTCTGATGTGTTGTGCGTCCATTTCTCTGCATACCTTCGAGACATTTTTTTAACTTTGCCAGGTTGTCTTGATAATGGCTGCATTCCTAAATGCATTAATTTGGTGCCATGTAATTGGCTGACATTTGTGATAACATGCAGTTGAACATTTGTACCTAATAAAGTGGCTGGTGGATGGATGTTTGAGCTTCACTGGATAGAATGATGTCCACAGCAGATCTAATCTAAAGAAAACCAAGAATATTCCTGCATGTGTGTGAACTTGTCTTTGAATGACTCAGTCAGTTGCGTTTGGTGATTTCCTGTTTCACAGAAAAATATTGCTTTTTCTCACAGGATGAAGGAGTGCTCTTTGCATGGAACTTTCTCAACGTCTCTCTTCCCTCACATCCCATCAGCTGTTGAGTTAACGAAGGTACCGTGCAGACTGCGCGACTAAAATCATGCTATAAAAATATTCTGACTCTAGAATGTGCATTTCTGTCACAGATGGTTTATCTAAAGAGAAACCAATCTTCTTTCCCTAGATGCTCTGTGACAGAGTGACTGTGTCAAAGTTTGAAGCAGTCAGTTACCTCAAGGTAACGGTCTAACATCAGTCACTCTCTAACATTACTAATATTACTACTTGTCATCAGGAAAGACAGACCAATAATAATCACCACTCTTTCTTATCGCTCAGGCTCCAGAACTCATCACTGCATTTGACGAACACAGAGTGTCTCCTAATTTCAAGTTTGGCATTTTGTACCAGAAAGATGGACAGGTAAGGGCTGGTGCTTGACTTCACTGTGTCCTGTATTTTCATAAAAAAAAAACAAAACACTGAAATATGGCACCGTGTCTTAACCACGCCCTCTCAGACACCATCCGTCTCTGTTTAGCTCACTGAGGAGGACATACTTAGTAACAATGATGAAAGTGATGAGTTTAAAGAGTTCCTGTCCGTTATGGGAGAGACAGTTCAGCTGCAAGGCTTCACAGGGTAAAAAGTGTGATGCTGTTGTTTTGTTACAGAAATAAAAAATACAGTGCATCCAATTAAACCTTTTCTCCTCCTAACGCTCCCTTTCCCAGGTTCAGAGGAGGACTGGATGTGTGTCAGGGCCAGACAGGAAGTGAAGCAGTCTTTACTTCCTTTCAAGGAAGAGAAATCATGTTCCATGTTGCAACTAAACTGCCTTTCACAGAGGGCGACCCACAGCAGGTCAGTTACTGATTGCTGGATGATTCACAACACTTTCTTTTTTTAAAACAACTTACTTGATCAGACATTGACACACCTTTTCCCCCTCCTCTTTGCCAACATCCTACACAGTTACAAAGAAAAAGGCACATTGGTAATGACATTGTAGCTTTGGTGTACCAGGAGGGCCAAACTCCCTTTCTATCCAATGTTGTCAAGTCTCACTTCCTGCACTGTTTCCTGGTGGTCAGGAGGATTCAGAGGGAGGAGGAGGAGGAGGAGGAGACAGGTGGACCATCATACCAGGTGAGTTAATACAGAGCATTGAATCTGATTACAGATTTTCTTCTAAAGTATTATCAAGCTCAATAGACTCTGGATTTTGTAAAACAATGCTGCAATTGGTATCTGAAACAGTGGGGACACTCTTACTGCAGTTAAGTACGTGGACATTTTACACTTGAAAAATGTGTTTGTCACTGCCCCCTGATGGACAAACTATGAAATGGAATGCAATGTTTTGTCAATATTGAGCTCAGGTGCTATCCATGTGTAAAAAGCTGTAATTAGCTCATAATAGCATTGGAGTCAGTTTATGAGACATGCTCCCACAGTTGTTCTCTGATTTCCACAGGTGTCTGTCACTGCCAGAGAGGACGTTCCTCTTTTTGGTCCAGTCATCCCAGAACCTCCCATCTTCACTGACGTAAGAATCAACAAGTGCAGCGAGTCACCTGCTGCTTTTATGTTTTTCAGTGCTCACAAAAACTTAGATCTTAAATCTTAGATGGTAATACTTGTTTCAATCCCTGTCTCCTTCCTGTCTGCTACTTAGGATCACCACACCCACACATCTGTTATCAGTTCCCCTTTTTAACTCACCATATATACAGCTCTGGACATCACGTCACTCAATCGGTTTACACCAGCAACTGGCCTTCAACTTTCAGATAAACATAACCTCATGTTACTCCAGAGAGTTCAGCAGTTGAACCAAAATGCTAGAGTTCAAATGTATTCCAAATGAATGACTTCCCATCAAAGCTGATTAGCAGGGTACAACACAAACAGGAACATAACTAAGAGATTCTGCACTGACTGACCAAAGAAGTGAACTTAAATTTTGGACTACTAAAATATGGAATCAGCTGCAAGTGCCGAATTGAAGGAGACACACAGGTGAAGGGGATTAAGGAGGAGAAACAGAATGGAAGGGGATTGGCTCAAAGAAAAACACTTGGGTCAGGGCAGCAGGAGGGCAGGTGTGGAAGGAGTGAGCAAGCAGAGGAATAGCAAAGAAACACTGGAGGAAAAAAAGCAATTAAAAAAACAAGAAAATGAAGTAGAACGGTAAAACTAGACAAATACAACATAATGAAAGACATGACCAAAATACAAAAATACAGAAACACAGAAGGTGGATGGAAAAAAAAGTAGCTAAACCTGTTCACAAAGCAGCATGAGTCAGCAGAAGAAAAATAGTAGTGTTAATAGCACAGTGAGTTATGGCTGAATTCCATTTAGTTGCATCTGTTTTAGGGCCCTCCTATTGTTCATGTTGGCATCCTGGCTCATAGAGACAGTTGGATGGGCTCACTGGTCTGTAGCCATGAACAGCACGAGTGTTATACATTAATCACTGAACTTGAAAGCATGCACCCTGAAAGTGAGGAAGCTAAATGGAACTCAGCTATCATTAGTGTAATCTACACTTATGATTTTCCTCCTGTTACATGTCAAATAACTGCTGTGCAAAGAGCCCATAGAACACAGGTGTAGTCAACATGTCGTCATAGTTTGGCTTATCATCTTTTCTGCTTTAAATTCCACACTTTTGCTTTGATCATCAACCCAGCGGAATTGGATTTCCCTCCACTTGAGCTCCCAGTGAACATTTCAGTCCATGCCTTGCTTTCCCAAATACTTGAATTTTTAAATCCAGCTTTTTTAGATGTTCCACAAATCCTGTTCTCCTCTGTTCTGACTTGAAGCGATCTCTGTTGAGAGAGTTTCTCCTGACCAAGCTGATCAACGCAGAGATTTCCTGCTACAAGGCCGAGAGCTTCAGCAAATTAGAGGTAGACGGGTTCTTTGGCACAACACTTCCTTTAATTATTTAAGGATGTTTGCTTGAGCAAATGAAACTTCCTGCCTTGTTTGCTTTCCCTCTTTACGAAGCACCGGACCCGTTCATCGCTCCTAGAGAGTCTGCAGGCTGAACTCACCTCACGTTCCCAGTGCATGATGGGGGATCCATCACCATCTGCTCTGCCTGGCCCTGAAGGTGCTCGGGGGGCGTTTGAGGGTAGTGGAGGATTCATTGAAAACTTTAAGGTTCATGTCAGCCTCCCTTGTCTTTGAACTTTCAAAAACTCCTAAAACCACTACTTGAAATTGACATTTCTTCCCTTTATGCTCATCTTATTAGAGAGCCATCAGAGTGCGGAGTCATTCCTTTGACACTCTTGGTGTTACCAGAAAGACAAGTGGCAGCACATCACAGAAGCCAAAGGTAAAAACCTACAGCGAGACAGAAGACCTTTCATAGAATAAAATCTTCAGCCAATAACGTTTATGAAATTTCTTTACAGATGGAGAAAGACGGAGAGAGGTAATGTATCCTTCGCATGTTTGTGGTCGATTCAATAATAATACAAGTAAAGACAAAGTGATACTGTTTTCCCTGGTTTTCAGTGACAAATCTCCAGGACCTCTGCCTGACAGTTTGGGTCCAACTGAACTCAAAGATCAAGCAAGTCCCCAAGAGGAGACATAAATGGAAACATACATTTACAGATTTTAGACATAGTAGACATTGTTTGGTTACAACTTTATCACCCTTGTGGATAACTTAATTTGTAAAAAGTTAATAAATAGCATTCCTGTGAAAATGCATATTTTACTGACATATCAGTGACATTGATAAGAATCTTTAACTTGTATTTTGTTGAAAATGCAACATATTAAACTGACAGCAAAGTTGATGATTTCAGTTTGTTCACTGGTTTGTCAAATTTCACTCTTATGTGTGGTATTTAATGGGTCACGAGTTTATTTCATGTCAGGTTGAATGCTGCTTGGTTTCAGAGAGCACATTTGAATATTTAGTGGTATTTTAACAGGTATTTTACAGGTTGAGATTGTTTAAATACCAAACCTAATGTATATAAAATATCATATACCAGTCTGTGATTGTGTCCCCAGTGGTTAACCATCTATTACAGATGATATTATAATTTCCTGAGGCTGAATTATTAGTTTGTGCGTGAATCTTTTGTCCATGTTTCACTGGACAAAAGTGCTACAGTAAACCAGCATTAGTCCTTTTTCCAGTTAACCTTACCAGCATGTTAAACACTGCTCACTTCAAAATCCAGTCCAGAATACTTTAGAATAATGGTACTTTAGAAACTATTGGTATATACATTTAATTATATTAGATCTAGATATTAACAATACTGAAACCATACATGTATATTTGTGTTATTTAGAGACCTTTTTAATTAGCACGTATTATTAAACATTATTTGTTATTCAGGTTTACTGGAAATCTGCTGCTTAGCTTGAGAAGGCACATTTGAATTTTAAAACACTAGTAAGAATCAAATCTATCATTACATTGAGCACACATTTGAGGGCAGTCTTCACATTTTGGACGTTGATTTGTGCGGCTGAGGTCCCAGCCACTTCT
This sequence comes from Solea senegalensis, assembly GCF_019176455.1. Classification (NCBI taxonomy): domain Eukaryota; kingdom Metazoa; phylum Chordata; class Actinopteri; order Pleuronectiformes; family Soleidae; genus Solea; species Solea senegalensis. The sequence goes on from NC_058029.1 coordinate 22,057,683, forward strand.
CTCCTGAAACAGAGAATAAAAAGGATTATGTGTGAAAAAATCTTACATTTTTATCTCGTCTCGCTGTAACAGGATTCTCACCAATGCAGTGAGCCATGAGCTCAAATCTGTCCGATCCAAAGAATATCTCTGCATTTCCATTAACACGATACATGAACATGGGGAGGCCAAACGCCTGTGAAGACAAACCAAAAAAGATTTGGATTGTTATATTTGTAATATTTTGTCTTTCTTGTCTGAATCCACAAGAGAAACAGAAAAACAACGGACCCCAACGTCGAGAGCTTCCTGGGTTGTGTTTATCAGCTTGTCTTTGATGTGCTGTGTGGTGCACAGCTCCAGCACCTCTTTAATTTCACTGTCAGACAGACCTGCCTTCTTTGCTGCCTGCAAGAAAATAAGGAGACCTTGTGACAAAGCCAAATATTTAACAGTCATTCCTGTTAAATATTCTGGTACCTCGGACAGTGATGCAGGTTCGGTGATGTCTTTGTTCTCACTCCAGATTCTTCTCCACAGTTCCCGGGACACCTGCTCCACCTGTCTGTCTCCATCCTTTTCCCTCTCTTGTACAGCTGTCACAAATCGCATCGCAGCCAACGAGCCTAAGAAACGAGAACACAGAACTTAAATGTCAGACTCATTCACTGAAGACTCTCCTAAATTTCTCCTGCTGCATTCACACATCAACTCATTTGGATATTATGTCTGGCAGGAGAATCTCCAGGGAATGTTTTGAAGTGACTTCATTACACAATCATCCACAAACAATCCCTCAGCTCAATCTCAGGAGACATTCAGTGCATTTTCACACCTGTTAACAGACTAAATATGAGCCTTAAAACTGCACTGATCCTTACTTTCATATTAACATTGAATGAGATGAGAGAAATGTCAAATGTGCAGCTTATGGTCATTAACCTGCAGAATATGATCACAAGTTTGCAGCCTGTGACTTTAATGCTCTGGCTTGCTCTCTGTGCTCTTATCAAGTCTGAGTTAAGTCACAGCAAGCAACTGTTTTCACATCGCCTGCCCAGCAATAAAAAACAACATTTAGCACCTTAAAGACCAGATGTTTTGAATTCTGGTGTTTTCAAGAGGCTGAATGGATCCTTTAACACCATATCCTGGGGACCTCACAGATAATAGAATAGAATAGAATAGAATAGAATAGAATAGAATAGAATAGAATAGAATAGAATAGAATAGCATAGCATAGCATATGTCTTTATTGTCCACCGAGGTGGAAAATTGTCTTCGGCTCACCAATTACAGACGATAAAACAACACTAATTACACCAAGAGTAAGACCTAAATTCATTTAATATTACAGCTGTGTTTACATGGAATATAGGACTATATGAATGCATGTTAGATCAGTGAACATGTAGCCATAATCATGTAGACATGTAGACTAAACTACCTATAAAAAACAGTACTTATTCAGTCTAATCTTTCTTGTACGTACCTTTTTGGAACATGGCCTCGAAGGGGTCATCGGGGGGACTCAGAGGAACATCCACATACTGTGCCAAGCGCTGCAGATCCTTTGTCATGTACAGGAACTTGTTTGGAACCAGGCCTGGAGGCTTGTTGCCTGTCATGGCAGAGAAGCAGGACACATGAGTGACAACACATGCTGTAATGGTAGGGTGACTCTTGGGTTGCCAACTTCGTCCCATATTTGGCAAAAAATAAGGTACGTCCTGTTTTTAATCAATGTGGTATCTCCGAGCTGTCTTAAACACAGCACCAACAGAGTCAGAGGGCAGATCTATCAGCAGAGAGCCACTGTGAAAGTAAATACAGAAAGACTGAAGAGCGAAAATTATAATTGGTGGACGGTATCAGTGAAAACCCATATGAAGAACATTTCAGGCTAGCAGATGTGCGACAGGAGAAAAACATTGTTGTTCCAGGAGAAAAACATTCCCACTATTGGTGATTTTGCATTATACATGTTCTATCACTACTCGGCTCTACTCGGTTTGGTATAAGGCACATTGTTTCCATTAATTCAGAGTACTTTCTCAACGTGGGCAGCGGCGTCATAGCACAGCTTCCCATTTTTTCTTTTCAGGTGGCTCTGTCCAGCTCCGTCTGGCCTGTCAGCCACCAAGCACAGGAACGTCTGCACCTCGTTGACGGACAACAGTGTATACAGTATTTGCGGACAGCAGCCACGTATCTTCGCTGTAACGCTCTTGCCATTTATGGTGGGTGTGGTGGACGTCAGTGGCCGGCAGTCTGTTGACGTCACTTTTTAGCATCGGCTCTGCACTTCTAGAAGCTCGCCAGAGCAGGTACTAAAAAAAACACTGGGTACCAGGTCCTAATACTAATAGAAAAGTAAAAAAGAAAACAAGTCGAGTTGACTCAAGTTGTGTTTGTCCGTTACTGTGTTGAGTGTTTTTGCTGTGTGTCTTGTCACAGTGTCTTGTGTCTTTATTGGTTTTAGTTCTTAGCTTTCCTTTTTTTATTCTGCTATTTATTACATTGAGAATTTTGCACTGTTAGGAACACCGTTCCACTTCAACGTGTGTATTTTCACTAACACCATGTGAAATGACGATAAAGAATGTTGAATCAGTATCAGTCTGATACTGATTCTCCAAACAACGACTATCTACAGACTAAAATCAACAATAGCATTTAAGGTGAGTCATGCTGTGGCCTGTTCATCTCCTCTTTATGGGAGAATAATATTTGTTACACAGTTAGAGAATTATGTCTTTGTAATAACTTGAAAAGACTAGTTGTTAGATGCATCAGCACAGATGTGTTAATCATGTCATAGTGTGTAAGGTAAAACGTGTAAAATGACTGCTGCTCATGGCCTAGAGCAGTGAGGACCCAGCTGCAGCACATGTAATGCATAGTAAAAGGTGGTAACTACAACAGTAACTCTTGATTTACCTGATTTCTGCATGATGCCACCCAGGAAAGCAGGGCGCAGTTTGACCTCCACGTCCCACACGTTTCTGTATCGGCACATGACCTGTAAAGACAAATGAGAGCAACAGCAGTGTGAAGATGTGATGCCACAGATTGTTATTGTGTCAGTCACAGTATGAAAAGGCACACACCTCAAAGGCAAGCCATGAATATGGAGAGACCACGTCGTAGAAAAAGTTGATCGTCTTCTTGGAGGTCATCTTCTCCCCTCACTGCACTCAGCTTTAGTATTAGTGGTGATTAGTGCTTATGAAACGTTGTAATGACTCGGGTAAAAGTCAGTGCACAGAGTTCAACTAACCTGACAGAGGGCTGCTCGCTGTGACGTCACACTAGTCTACACAAATCTACACAAAGTTGTTTTTAACAGGGTGATTTAGCTGTTAGCAAATAAGGGCTTTTAAATAGTACCTCCCTCTTTGTTGTTGCTTTGTTTTTAGTGACTCGATGCTCTTCATGCTCTGAAACACTTTCACGTTTCTCAAGAGGAGTCCGACGTTCGCCTTCTTCACCCAGTAAGTTCCGGTAGTCTGTACACTGAGAGGTGCAACGCTGCCCTCTACAGTTCCAAGTTCTTCAACACAGATCGAAGTTGTCCTTTCTCTAACCCTCGTTCAATAGCGTCGATGTCACCTGTTATCTAACCCCATTTGTTCTGCGCATGCGCGAAGCGTGACGACTTCCGGTTCACTCGAATGAAGCCGACAGTTAAGGAATAAAAAAAGAAAGAAAAGACAGTTATGGAATGACAACTAAAACAAAAAAAGAGTTTTATTTTATAGAGATATACTATATAAAAACGTGTATTTTATTTTAAAATAATTACTACAAACCAAAAAACATGAAAACGTATTTCTTCTATAAGAACAACTACTAAAAACTAGGGATGCACAATGTGATATGGATATCAGCCAATAGTGGCTTTAACATGCATTATCAAATATTGGATTCCATTATTCTATTCTATAACAATTGCACCACATATTGGCAACAGGAAGTATGCCTTCAATAACAAATGTTTTATATACATGAAGCTTTCAGGGTGTAGTCTACATTTGATATAAATGATGGGTGGCCTCTCTCTCTCGCTCTAGTTTTGATTGTTTTAAAATGTAAATGCTTTCTGAAACCAAGCAGCACATTTCCAGTGAATAACAAATACATAGTTTGAATGAATGAATGTAACAAGCTATTGTCCTGTCAAATGTGTGGTAATTAAAAAGGTAATTCAGTTTGTAAACGTAAAGGAAATTGTTGGATTGTTGAGACAATGTATGTTGTGATTTTGTAATTTCATATACAGTATATTACATATATACTGAGTTTACATACTGTGTAAACCTCCAGGGCACTGCTTAGCAAAATAAGAGCCCTAAACCACTCTTAACTGTGTTTCTGACTCGTTTTATGAGTAAAAGATCCAGAAAAATTAAATAAAAAAAAAAATGTTTGAATTAAACAAACACAGCAACATCATAATGATTTTAAGTTTATTCTTCATTTGACCAAGTGGGGGAAAATGGGTGAAACAGCCCTTTAAAGAAGTATCTAGAACACTTTTTGCATTATAAATTGTAAATAATATACCTGGTTGCCAGTAGTTTACAGTGAGTGTACAGTATAAACAAATATTTATTTTTTTTAAAAAATTATAGTGAGCTCATATATTCTTATGTGTTTTTGATGCCTCGTCATAGAAAGAAAAGTCAGCTAAATTCCAGAGACTGCAGAGCTTGTCATACGAGTTCCTGTGCAATGAAGGCCAAACATACATTACAAAAGGCTGGAGACTAAAAATGGCAAGGAGCTGCAGGACCTGTTTTCCTTAACAAAGACAAGAGAGGCAGGGCTTTACGCAGCTGATAATAGACGGCTTCAACAGCGAAAAACAAAAAAAAAAGGAAATTACAGAACGTGATGGTGCAAAGTGGGAGAAAGGCAGTACAGCACTGGATTACCATACACCTGATGTGTGAGTGTGTGGTGCATCACCACCTGAGCTGAGCAGAGAAGGAAGGAGACATTTAAGGAGCAGGTGAGGAGGGTGGAGTTGAGACAACACTGACGGTGGATCGTGGGCAAACAGAGAGCAGCACATTGATCCCCTGAGCCTGACATTGCCTGAGAAACACAAGACAATGAAGAGCTGAACAGCACACTGCTGAACCTTCACTCTACATTCAGCTGGGACTGGGAGGATGTGTGAAAAGTGCCTGATTTCATAAAGAAGGGAAACATGAGCCAGTAATAAACAGGACCTGGCATTTTCTTTGAAGAAGAAGAAGAAGAAATTGAAGCTCAGGTAAGAATTTCTTCACACCATTTCTCGTCTCTGACCTGCTGTCTCTGCTGTGACAGCAGGTCATATACTCAGGAAGCTGTGAGGTAGAGTGAGCTGGTGTTCATTTATTAAAAGCTATCACTTTGCTGCCATAATCATGACTTTTGATTTTCAGTACTTTGAAGCGAGCCGAGTGCAGATTTGACATTTCAGTTTGCGTCATTTCTGTTTGTGTTGTGGGTGTGTAATGCAAACGCTGGATTAATGTGTCCAAAAAATGCAGATGGACAGGTTTGGAGAGCTTGGATCTGATGATAATGAGGTTCCATTTTTTCCTCTAAGTGACTGCAGTGTGTCCTTTATGTTTCCACACACAAAAGATAAAGGTGTTTGTTTTTGCCCATGTTTACAGCTTTGGGAGAGGTTGAGAAATGATGTATTACTTCATAGTGTAAGTCTAGAAGGAAGAAGGTTCTGTGTTACTGAAGGAGATACAGGCTGAATCTTTCTTTGTTCCATGTGCAATCAATGCTACCCACTTGTGATGATTCTAAACTTGGTGTTGTGTGTGCGTGTCCATGTCTTTTTCTAATTCCATTTTATTTAATGCTATTTAACCGACGCACATATTTATAATGCTGTGTCTTGTGTATTTGAAGTATTTGCTCTGAAGTCGAGAGCTAAACTAAATGATGTTATGTGTTATGTGAATCATTATTCAAGAATCATATATTATTATATGATTATTATATAATCATATAATAATATATGATTCTTGAATCTTGACTCTATGCCAGTACTTCTCAAATAGTGGGGCAGGGGGGGGCGCAGTGAGGTGTCGGAGGGGCGTGAGAGGGCAGGACGACTCATACAGTGGTTTATACAGATACTTTCTCAATAGTATTTCAATTCAGGGGGCGTGAACACATTTCTGTCCTCTGGGGGGGGTGCATGACAGAAAATAATAGAGAACCACTGCTCTATGCAGGGGTGTGCACAGATATTTCAGGGGCAGGGACCTACCTCAACAAAAGGGCACTCCTTATAATTATTAATTGAAAGAGATTAGAGTGGCAAATGTTTTGCTTACTTGATTCAATAACATGCAGACGTTTTATAAGCCTATTTAGAATGTTTGAACCACATTGTTGCACACTAAATGTTGTTTCAGTGTCAGTTCAGTTCAGACCTTTATTGTCTCTCAAGAGGGAAATTTGGTTTGCAGTAGACACTAGAATTCTTAAAAAGACAAAAGACATTAAATAAGCAACATGATACAGTGCTGCTTTAAGTGTCACAGAGGATTTGGCGGATGCATTCATTGCTTTTGGAACAAAAACAAACTTACGATAGCCCGTACCTTCAACCCGATGGGAGAGGAACAAATTCCTCCTCCACTCGAGGATGGTGATTGCTTTCTAAAACCGGCCTTGCCTTTCGCACCAAATGTCTGACATAGATGTCTGCTGTATTCCAACAATCTCGCTGGCTGTGTGAATAATACAGGACGGAAGACTTTAGTTTCCTACTGAGAGGTTACCACACCGAGAGACAAGAGGGTTAAAATAAAGTCAATGAATTAGTTAATTTAACCCATTTCTCATTTCCAATTTAAACAAAAATACACTCTGTAATCATGTTAAATTAAACACCAGGATGTATTTGGTCTCATTAAAATTGATGTTAAATTGACTTATTTACTTTGACTTATACAGACATGATAACAGATGCCATTTTCTGGCCATTATTCTACTTTTTCAATTGGAAATTGATGCTATGGGCCACACAAAAAAATATAGAAGGAAGTAGAAAAAGAAATCGGTACATTGCTCCTGCCTCTACCTGCGGGGGCACCACCTGTGGCATATACAACAACAGTTTTAGTCCCTGGTTAGAGTTTCACTGTCTCATACTGGTTACCTGAGAGAATCATGTTACTCTTCACAGATTCTGCTCCAGAGGCATCGTCAGGGTTCAGGATTCCCACTGTGACTTAATCTGTTGTTTTATTCATGTTCATTGATTTGTCTACGTACGACAAGTACTCGCCTGTTTGTGACAGAACATCCTGAAGCCATAACTGCAAACATACAGGGTGTGGACAGAAGAGTGCATTAGAAAATAATAAATACCTGCGACTAAAATAATCTCACGTCTTTCCACGCTTGCCAGAATGTCGTTATCAGAAGCAGACTACCGCTGCGACCATGGAGATACCATCTGTGGTAAGTTTTATCTGCACACATGCATTGTACCTTGAGGATTCTGTGTTCGAACACGATGAAGTCCTGACATTTGAGAGATGAACAAACATACCGGCACACGCTGTGCAAACAAGTCTGCCCTGCTTACTTAGAGATCACTTAATTGTTGCTCAGTCATTACACACACTGCTATTTCCTTGTGTCTGTGTTCCCGTTGACAGAGATCCGTGTTTATGAGCAGGAGGTGATCATTGTGCCCGTCCTGCTGCTGGCCAGCTTCCTGGTCACTCTGGTCTTCATTTTGCTGTTGCGTTTCTGTCCGGAGAAAGTCGACCGGATCCGTCCACAGTCGTCCAAGTCGACCACCAGGAGAATACTGCATGGTATAGATGGTAAGACACTGGGACAGACAAGATAACAGAGGGGGATAATTGAATACTGTAAGCTCGGCCTGTAAGACATGCATACTTTTACATTTTAATGCAATTTTAAAAAGGAAAAAATGAATGACAAAATGAAAACACAACTGTACTTATTTGACAGTGGTTCAAATGTTTCATATTTCAACTCTCTTTCAGTATACCACTCTTCCCTTAACTACTACTAATATACTTAGGAAACACTTTAATTCTTAAACTTAAAGTATTTCTAATGTTTTTAAAATATACAGTGCAAAGCAAGCAAAGAATCAAATCCACTCATCTATTCCTACATAATATTAAACATGTAATTATCCAAAATAAAAACTTCATGTCTGTCCTCACAGCTCCACCAGGTATCAATGTCCTGGAGCATGAAAGCATCGCTTTGGACATGTCCAACTCCTACTCCACCTTCAGTCCCCCGACCACCTACACCTCGAAGAGCCTCTCCATGTCTATGAGGTCATCCACTCTCCCGCCTGAGCCCTCACTGCAGCCCTTTAAGGCCAGTTTCACTCCCGTGGCCCAGCCCAGGGAGTTGCCCCGCCAGAGGCTGCCTGAGTCCTTCAACCTGGTCAGCGCGCTGCCTGCTGCCTTCAGCCTGCGCACCGACTCCTCTGTGTCCCTCTACAGGGCCCGCATGGAAAACAGGAATGTGGTTCTCCGGGTTCTGAATGGTGAGTTGGTTGAACTGAGATTTTTATTGAGTTTGTTCCACACATTTAAGAGTTCTTAAATGTTATATATGTAAAATAAGGATAACAGTGAGCTTGGTCATTTAAAATGATTATGGTTGTCATACGTTTTGAAATAATGAGATGCTCAGAGTGACACTGTATTCAACACATACATCATTTTCCCAACATCTGTTTTATTTTTATAAACACTGAATCTAATTCTCAAGTGTCAGAAACAGGTGGAGACTGAGAGTGAATGTGTGCTTTGGAGCAGCATCGAATCATTTTCACATGATGAGAGGAGATGACAATGTGGCAATAACAGACCATAAAAACAGAGAGAGAGAGCTGGCTTACTTTGACCAGTATATAACTTCCTCTGCGTTTTCGAATCTACATTTTAACGCATTTCCACTAAAGGCTTATCTTTTCCTCTGGTCGAGACGTTTTTGAGAGATGTAGTGAGGCTTTTTAGGGTTGGGTTAGGGTTTAGCAGCTCTTTTCATTCTATCCCATGTTTAAGTGTTTTTCCAGCTGCAGTATTGGGTGTTTGGCAACGGTCCTAAACATAAACACAGTAATGCCGCTTTTCCACTACACAGGCACCCGGCACGGCCTTGACTCGCCTCTGCATGGCACGGCTCTCTCACTAATGGAAAAGCAAAAAAAGGTGCAGTGTCGCGCTGAAGCGAGTCGAGTCGTGCCGGGACCGTGTGGTGGAAAAGCAGCAGAGCAAAGAGTCCCATGCACCATTGTTATCAGTGAAGCCAGTATTTAAATACATATGGCACCTTTAATGATGTTATCTCATCAGACTTCTGTAGCTGCGTTCACACTCACCTCCTCGTTACGTTACACTCCACAGACACTGCTGACGCTGCAGAGAGACACAACTTCTTGGGTTTTGCATCCTTCCTGGCTCAGCTTGGCCCTCATCCATTCCTGCCAGAGCTTCTAGGCGTGGTCTCCCTGCGAGCTCCTCTGGTCACCGTGGTGGAGGAGCTGGAGAACAGAGACCTGCTCAGCTTCCTGTGGAAATGCAGACAGGTAGGAAATGTGTGGTACATTTCACTCAGACATGAAATGACATGAACACACTGAAACTGAAGAATATCTTCTTTTTGATTTTCAGGAAAATGTGGATGCTCTGTGTGAAATGACTGAGAGAAGAATATTTACAATGGCCAAACAGGTGGCCTCAGCACTGGTGAGTATGCTTATAACTAACACACACTTTTCAAAAGCGCAAGTTTGACTTTCAAATTTAGTGGTATGATCTGTTGGCCTGATGCACCTGTATGGAAATGTTTGTGTTTATGTTTAAATATAAAGATTTAGATTGATAGACTTTGTGTCTGTTGTCGCCCTTTACTTGGTTCATGCACATGAAAGGTTACAGATAGTGGAATCAAATGAACGAATGTTACAAAATGTTGTCATGCTACAAACGTAATCTTACTCTAATCTAACTTAATAAAACTCTTAAAATGGCTCTAAACAATGAAATCACTTACATTTTGTTCTTATGAATGAGTTATTTGCATCACAGATAGGCTACATATTTTTTAGTGAACAATTTTTTGTAAAAAAACAAAACAAGAATCTATCAAAAGACTGGAAAAATGCAGGCTCCCCCTTGTGGCACTTCAAAATAAATCACTAGGTCTGTATGTTGGTGAGCTAGACATCATTTTCAAAGAATCCCGGTCGAAATATTAACAATTTCACCAATTCACAAATATTTAGTAATGGAACTTTATCATGATCACAACACACAACAATATATATATGTAAAACATGATATAATAGATATAAAATGACCTTGGGATGTCCTTGTCTTGTTGTGTTATCAGGAGTTCCTTCACAGCAAAGATCTTCTCCATGGAAACATTCGCGCCCGCAGCGTTCTGGTCAGCAGGGAGTTCACGGCCAAGCTTTGGGGTCTGCATGGAGTCTACACGAGGAAGAACCAGGGACCCGGTCACAGAGAGGATCCCAGCATGAAGAAGTGGCAGGCACCAGAGGTTCTAGTCAGGAAGCCTGCCAGTAACAGCAGTGACATGTAAGTTCACTTCATGTGTTTGGGTAGGACATGATGTCTATGTTTGTCTAATCACTACTCGCCTGTGTTTGTGTCTTTCTAGCTGGTCATTTGGCATCTTACTGTTTGAGATGGCAACACTGGGTACGTGTACTTCTCAAACTCAGTTTTTGTTTTGTTTTGATTTTTTGGATACTTGTCTTTTTATTCCTTCCAGCGGATAAAATATAACAGTTTAGTAATAAGAAATGATACATAAAATTCCTTACCATAAACATTTATTCAACAACTAAATATTAAATACATGGAACAAGTCACAGAAAACTTTGTCAAATAAAAATTCGAATTAAAAAATAGCTTTAGTGCACTTGGCAACATTTATCAAGTTTTGATAACAAATGACATAAATATGTAATATTCAGAAAATAAATTAATGAATACTTATAATTATTATTTATAAATTATTATTTAATTGTGCCAACTAATTAATCAGTCTCTAATACAATAATATTATGCGAGTTCCATACACTCCCATATCCTCTAATAAAGTAACTCTGGTTGCATTATTAGGCAATCATGTGGGAAGTATTTAAATTTAAAATCAAAACAGAGCATTTAATTATAGTGACAATGGGTTTCAATAGAACTTTACTTTACTTGATATATCGGGCAAATTAATTTTCTGTACTGGCCAAAACCAGAAAGGATTATCTATCTAAAGATAGTTTTTTGTGTTAAATGACAATGATGTGATGTAATGTAAAAGTATATTTTCCACTTACTCTCCAGGTGAGGCTCCATTTTCAGAAATCCCCGTTAGTGAACTTCTACAATTTCATCAAAGAGGAAAAAGTCTGAAGAAACCTTCCAACTGCTCAAACACACTGTAAGTATCAAACAAAGAGGATAAAACACGCAGCTCTGATGCAGAACTTCTCCCACCGTTCATGCTGTCTTTTTTTCTTCAGGCACTCCATCATCAAAAGCTGCTGCCAGTGGAAGGATCAGGATCGACCCTCGCTGGCCGACGTGAGCAAGAAACTGGCGTCAGGAGAGAAAGTTGCTTCTGACAAAGTCCTCAAGGTGCCTGGAACAGTGAACATCGAGCACTACCTGCAGGAAGCAGGATATGGGGAAGCCAACAACTACACAGTTTTCTGATCACTGCCTGTAACAGGAAAACACGTTTCAAAAAAACACTTGCACTACCCTCAAATGCCCCAGTGGTGCACTTTGATGACACGCATCACAATGTGCAATGTGCCGTTTACAAGTGCGTTAGACACTGATGTTGTGCCTTTATTTTCTTGTGTATTCTTCATCTACTTCTACTTCATTTAGGTTCAAAAATGAGAAACTTTTATGTTAAATAATTAACACGCATATGGTAAATAATTGATTTACATTTGGGAAGCATTTGTTGTAATTTAAATGAGGTCATTTGTTGGGAAAATACACCACATTCATTTGTAGTCGTAGACTTTTTAAGATCCGTAGACTTGACACGTGTACAGCTGCTGCATTCTGGACTTGTAGCGGACTCTGCTAATATATGATGGTTTACAAATGTTTACAACCTGGTGCCAGTGTATATTGAAAAGGATTTTGTTATATATTTATAATCTATTTTTACACTCCATGTTTTCTCTACAGCTATTTACATTGGAATAAACCATTTCCTTCCCCAATGGCTGTCATCAACGAGTTGTAAAAACACGCACAACCACTTCCAGTAACAGTTTTTTATTGGTATGATTATTGCATACATGTACACAGAGAACTTCCACTGAGCCCTGAGGACAGAGTAAACTGTGAGGAAATACCTATTCTCAGGTAGTTAGATTGATTAAAGCTACTAAAACTAGATCATATCCATGAAAAAATAATTTTGATTGTAGTATAAAATGGAAAAGGTATAAAAACTAAACTTTTAATGGCTGGTAAAATTAACTAATTAAAATACAAGGCCTTTTTTTTGAGTGTCCTTTGCTTGGTGCGATTGGAGCCTGTGTTGAACATCTATGGTACAAAAACACAAACAACTACGAAAAAGACTTAAACATTGAAATGAAGATGTGGTTGCTGACATCGCAATTCAAATCACTAAAGTTAAAGCACTGTTTGAAATACAGCAAGAAGGCAACATTATCTTTGCCCAAAAGGCATTTACTGCAGGATAGGCAGTGCAGGATACATACAAAAGAGTTCTACACACAGCGACGGAAACGACTGACAAACGCCTGTCCAGGATCACCACTCACACGTGTATGCACACTCACCGGCCACTTTATTAGGTACACCTGTCCGACTACTTGTGAACACAAATATCTAATAGCCAATCACATGGCAGCAACTCAGTGCACTCAGGCAAAAAAGCCCTGTTGATGCCAGAGGTCAGAGGAGAATGGACAGATGGGTTGAAAATGGAAAAAACAGGCAACACTAACTCAAATAACCACTCATTACAACAAAGGTATACAGAAGACCATCTCTGAACTGTGTACCTAATAAAGTGGCCAGTGATTGTTTGTTTATTTATCTTTAACACATTCACTGTTCAGAATGTAAACTGTCCATCCTGATGTCACCTCACAAAAGGACTGAGCACCATTGTTATGTTATTGATAAAAACCCACCCTCACTGTCCCAGGAGATCTCAGTCTTAGGTTTTAACTGGATTAACTGTTCCTCTTATTCACCCGGCTGCATTCACTCACGCAGACTGTTGATGGAGGCGCAGATCTTGAGAGCAGGACCCAGCTTGATATTCATGGTGGAGATGAGATGGTCCTCTCGCAGGAGCAGGAGAGCCTGTCCATCTATTTCCTGCGACAGGAACTGAGCAGCCAGCTCTTCACAGCCTGAACAGAAAAAGGCAAGATGACACAATCAGTGCAAAGAGAGAGACCAGCTAATTGTTGCTTGTTTTCTCATCACTAAACACTAACCTTGAAGTGAGGAGATGAATCTGTAGACCTCTTCAACGCTCCACTGAGCTGGAGTTGCTGAGAGAAAGTTGGCGCCCTCTATTGGGAGGCTCCCAGGAGCCGAACTGTCAGAGCGAGGAGCACCGTGCTCTGCTCTGGAGCAGGAGCGTGAAGAGCTTGGGGAAAGTGAAGGGGAATCGTCCTCTTCTTCCTCTTCGTCACTGGACATGTCCTCAGAGCGACTGGACTCAGAGTGACACTACGCAAGGTAATGACAGTAAACAGCATTCATTCAGTCATATAGTCACATGACATGACTTCTCTAAATACTGCATGTGAGTCAGGTCAAAGACTCAAAGCTTTCCAAAGAAGAAATGTTTATATCACTTACTAAAACTATTTGGTGCTATAGGTTTTAACAAATGTTACTCAGATGGAAGTAACATTAAGTGCATGTGGTAGGGACTACTTCTTGTTTGTTGTACGTTGTAAAACAAATGACATTTAAAAATGTATTGAGTCTTCCAATTTCATCTGAGGAGTCACTCAGGAAGAATAAAGTGAATAACCTGCAAGTGATTCTTATAAAGTCGATTAGCTTCTACTTCACTTGATTTATACCATCAGTAAACATTTTCCTGAGGAGTTAATGGTCTCAGTTACAGGTTTCATGGTCTTCTTCATTAGGAGAGTAAAATAGATGATAAAGCACGGCACCGTACCAAAGTAAACACCAGTGTGACTGTCTTACCTTGACAGGTAGATGTCTGCTGGACATTTTATTGCTGGAGATATTAGAACTATTCCTGCGTGAGGGGCCTCTGCGCTTTGCAGCGCTCTCAGAAGACGACTGAGGTGGTGTCATTCCTGCACCACTTCTCCCCCTGCTCGTCTTGAAGTGTTGGCTGCAGCTTACATTATACCTGCAGATCCAGGGGCAGAGTCAATACACCATGAGTTTCACATCATAGGTAGCATCATTATGTATCATTATCAATGACCCACTCTCTTGTGTATACCTAAATTATGGTAATAATCTAGCGGGGAGCAGCGGTTCAAGTTTGGTATGTTTTTCTTGACTGTTGAATCAGGAGATTAACTTTAATAAAGTTTATAGTTTATATATAGGAGGCAAAAATGGAAAAAAAAAAAGATGGGAAGCCACACATCAAACAAATTGGTCCCAAAGAAAAAAAAACACGTGATAAACAACACCTGGTTAACTAAGTCAATAAAAGTCCTCGAACCTTGGTTTCCACAAACCCAGAACCCAGAAATTTAAATCAAAAAGATAATACTTTGGCTTCTCCATCAACAAAACTCCACTGAATTTTACTGAATTTTAATTGACGAGACCAGGAGAAAGGTTAAAGAAATAACAAAAATTAAACAAGAGACTGAGTGTATAACACCTTTTCTCTTTCTCTCTGTTTGTCCTGCTAACGTCAATAGCCAGAGTAAATATTAGCCAACATGTCACTTGAACCTGCCTTATGCACCCTACGAATTGACATGACAATACAGAATAAACACTTCTGAGCTGTTACATAATCATTTTATTTTGGCACTCCCTCTGAGCTCTATGAGGACATTTTTTATTAGTCACAATACATATGTCAGCATGTATAACTATATATATCTATAGATATAGATATATATAAAATACTGCAGTAAAATTGTGGAGATGTCTTAACAGCATCAGAATTTGGATACCAATCCAACCAAACCTAAACGTAGTGACTCTCAGTGGATGTTAGTGGAAATCCTACCTCTTAGCACACGTATTTGAACAGAACCTCTTCGAGCCTCTGAACTGACTGGCCGGTGCGAGGCTTCCGCAGTATTCACACTTTAACACTTGAGAAAAGAGAAAAGGATACAATTACAAATAGTAAATACTGAACAAGGAGCTTTATGGTGTCATTCTTAAAACCATTCCTCCACTTACATGGAGGTCCGTTTTCTGAGCGGCCAACCAGAGCAAAATCTCGGTCTTTGAGGAGTCCTACGACCTGTTACATCAAAAAAGAGTGGAAAACCAGCAACATTCAAGCTATGATTAAATGTGTGTTGTGTGTTAAATGTGTGTTTTCATGGCAGAGTGTCCTTACAGGGAAAGGTTCAGCTCCCTCCTGGATAACAAAGCCTTCTATGAGGTGAGTGAGAACTTGAGGTTTGACTACTGCCTGAGGAACAGGAGCTCTGTCTTTGTCCCCATGCCCGACTCTTGGCAGTGGTGCAGGTAAGGACAGGGTGGGAGGAGATGAAAATGCAGCAGTGACAGGAGGAGCTACAGTGAGGACAGACACAAAGAAGGAACTGATTTGTAATGACAACATTCAAGAATTACAACTAATAATTTACGCTTTCACTAAGGAGACAAATTGACTTACCTGAGTCCTTTGTAGGGGCAGGTGATAACGGAGGTGCCGAGTCTTTCACTGTTGCAGACTCTGAGGATTCTGTCACCATGTCATTTGGTACGTCGCAGTCAGATTTCCTCTTCAAAGAGCCAACAACTGGCTTTGTCTGATGGTAAGTGGGAAGAAAACAGCAGAAAATATTAGAACTGTGACCAAATACTTAAAGACAACTCATCACCACACAGCTAGTAGAGTCGTGGGACCACTGTGCATCACACACCATGCCGTCTTCTCATTGGGAGTTACTGTGAGTTCACACACACAAGAGCGAGTGGTGATGGTTAACAATCTTTTACTAGAAGGAGCCCATACTAGCAGGTCTCTTCATGAAAGCACAAAAAAGAGTTAGTTGAACCAGGATTCATTTAGGTAAGGTTCATGAGCTTTTACTGTCACTTTTAAATGCTGTTTTCTATTTTTCCTTCTTCTTCTCTCCGATGAACCGTTGTTATTTTCCTTTTCACGTTTCAGCCACCTTTATCCTGGTCTAAATTTGGCAGGGGTGGCTTGACTGCTCAGATCTCAGATCAGATCTCCAGCATGCTAAAATGATGACATGGATCTGTGACATTCAGCAGGTAACGGCGAGTTTCTGCGTATTGTGTCTTCGAATATTTCACACTTAGCAACTGCTGATCACAAGCCAATACACTACAATTAGCAATTACAATTCTGTGACTGAATTATTAGGGTGATGAAATTCATGAATTGAAAAATCATTTTCGTACAGCTTAAAGTATCAAATGCCAATTTATCTAAAAAAAAGTATTAGACTTTATAGTATTTTGTTTATCAGATATTTTTTCTGCTTCATTTGAAGCATGTTATTTCAAAGACTCAAATTTGTGTGGTTTTGAGAGGCATTTTTCATTTTGGCTCAGCATCTTTTCTCATATTCTTACAGCTCTAGCTCAGTGAACACTGAGTAGGCAAAGCTAAAATAAACCCTGCTATTCCCTTCTGGGCCGGATGGTATTTATTTTATTATTAGCAGGGATAGCAAAATTCTAATCAAATTGTGACAAAAGCAAATCCTCCCAGTCGTAGCATGAACAAGGCTTAACCAAAACCACATCATTGTCGAGGTACATCCTTTCAGTCACTGATCTTACCATGACATTGTTGTTAGACGCTGTGATAACATTCCCAGCAGCTGAGCTTTCCTGGGCCGTGGTGCCCCGAGCCTGTGCCAGGGCCACAGCCTGAGCATTTCCAGCTAAGCCCTGTCTGGCTCCTACAAGCTGCACAGGGATGTGGGGAGGGTTGTGTCCTCCAGTGATAGCCTGGCTGTTGCTAGGTGGTGCTGGGAGAATGGGAGGTGGGTGTCTAGGCGGTAACTGCAAGGGTAAACGGTGGCCCTGAGCCATCTTGGGCTGGATAGGCACGGGTCCTTTATCTGCAGTGGTGCTGGCCTGTTGAAGAGGCTGCACCACCAGAGTCTGTGTGTTCATGTTTGCTTTTTGGGTCACTGAGCCGATGGGGTAGCCCTGAGTGGAGGTAGAAACATTTGAAGTAGGCACCAAGATCACAGGGGCAGCGGAGGAGGACAGGAGTAGCTGGGAGAGAGGGAGCGCTGCAGAGGAGGTGGAGGAGGGAGCTACAGAAGCAGCAGGGGTGACAGTCATGGCCTGGTTTCCAGCTTTAACAGTTAGAGTGTTGGTAGAGGACTGCTGAGTAAAATTGGGTTTGACCATTTGTTGTTGCTGTTGTGGTTGTACTTGCTGCTGCTGAGCAGTCTGGGAGAAAGTTTGCTGCTGCTGACCAAGAGGAAAACTGGAACCATCTTTCCGCTCTGGGTGCTCAGATTTGACAGAAACTGCTCTGGGAGTGGACACACAGTGTAGAGCCAGATTCTGAACCTGGAACATAAAGAAAAAGTATGTGTCATGTTTTTACACTGAACAAGAGAAAAAAAACTGTAAGAATATGCAACATTCAGCATTACAAGAAACCAGGGAACACATTTTATGTAAACGTATAGATCAGTGCTGATGTCTTAAGCAGAGTGACCTTCATCTGTGTGTTGATATCAGGGCCTCTGATGGCAGCTGTATTTAAGGACAATAGAAAACCAAGACCTTGTTGTTTTCAAATGAGAATGTTTGTTATGTTCAGCCAATTTTAGCACTCCCTCATATTCAAAAAAAAGTTTTCTGAAAGCTTAGAGGTCAGGATGACATCATAGAGCTCCAGATGCCATGCCATTCAGTTTATTTACACAGCCATGGTGCCAGGAAAAGGTTCTACAAATCTTAACAACACTAGTGCCAGTTTCAAGCTCAGACTAACTTTAAATCCCCAGCGATCGAGACCAGGAGTTGTGTTAACCATAATGTTCCCAGACTTTAAGACTCTGGCCGAAGTGGCGTTGGTGATACCAGTATCGAGTGTGGCATCACAGTGCAGTTTCAGCCTTCAAAATAACATTAAAACGGCCATGAGAATTTGTCTGTCTGAGACAAAAACATCATGACTATTGCCTCTGCAGCAGTCTCCCTTGATGCGTTTGGTTACACTGAAGCGAATGACAAAATGGCATTGTTTTGGTTCAGAGTGTTCCAGTGAGTAATGAGCTGCTTGAAAGTAATTAATAAAAGAAACTAGTAGTTTGAAGTTTCAGCTAAAGAGAACTCTCTAAATTGACTTCCAAAGAAAGCTCTATTTAAAAATACTTCAGACAATATTGTTCAGGCATGTCTGTGATGAAGAGCTCTACCAACAAAAAAGGGGCTCCAAAATGACTAAGAACTATCCTTTTGTTCCCTGACATGGTAAATAAAATGTATATGTTTTGTTATTTGTCTGTTTTCATCTGTGACTGGATTGAACGGGCATGACAGCTTACTGGGATTAGCTGTAATGATCGCTTCAACTTTGTTCTGACATGTATGCTCAACAACGAGGACTCTGCACCCAGCTATTACCTTTTTGACCTTTAAATTACAGATATATGTGATGTGTTCAAACCTGGTCATTGTCAGACTGGGCACTGGTAGGAGCCACATCATGCTGTTGCTGTTGCTGCTGCTGCGGCTGCTGGGGTTGTGTCTGGGCCACAGTTGTTACTGTAGCTGTTGCTGTACCACCAGGCATAAAGATGAGCTGAGAAGCAAGGGGAGCCCTGAGAGAGCGGTTGACCTATGTAAGGAACCAGGGAGAGATTATCAGTGTGAGAAAGCTCAATATCACCAAATCAATATGCTTGTCATAAACAAATAAAAGTTAATTTATCAGGGACATAGACATGAGTAATACCACCATTTCTTATTACATAATTTTGAACTCACCCGAAGATACATCTGTCCCTGTCCTGCTGAGTTTCCACCAAGCAACACTGACTGATTGAGTGCTGGAGTTGTTGTAGAGGTGACAGGGCCATGGGGACGGGTATTAGTTACCGTCCCGACTGCAGACGTGGCACTAAGATTGACCTGTGAGGAATAGAAAATTATATTTTTATCAAAAATTCACATTACATTTATAAACCAGTCACGTGACTAACCTTCAGAAAACATATCGGAAATTAAAACTTACAGTGGTAGTTGCCTGGGACATGCTGTTGTTTGGGGTATTGGACTGGCGGCTCGCTGCCAGTGTGGCCTGGTTTTAATACAGACATTAAAATGGATGAGTGTGATGCTTCTGCGGACCATATTTCCTTTAAAACCTGTGTTTTTCTGGTTTAGCTATAGTTACCTGCTGTACTGCGGCCAAGTTATGAAGTTGGGCGTTGTTGATCTGCTGCTGCAGCATGAGTTGCTGGAAGTACTGAGCTGCATTTGGCTGTCGCTGTAGTGCTTGAAGAGCCTGAAAACAGACATATTGGAGTTTGAGTTTTAAGATGGATCCAGTAGAGAAAACTATTATTGTAAATTAAACATGTAAAACATTAGTTTTCACATATGCAATATATTATGGACACAAAATCTCACCTGTACAGCCTGTCGCTCATACAGTGACATATGGGCTATCTGGGGTGTGCGGGAGTTCCCACTCGTCTGAGGATTTCCATTGGTGGTTGTGCTTATGTTTTGGTCTTCACCTCCGTCCATTTTTTCTGCACAATACCAAAAGTAATTGTGAGATAAACACTTGTGCTCTACACACAATAAACGTGTCTGCAACAGCTGCACAATATATCAAAAGTTAAGCGTAACTGTGAAATCAACATGCTCACCATTCATATTGTGAAAGATAGTTTGAACTACTATAACTGAATATTGTTCCTCATGTTAGTTTTCTTTGTTTTTATTTCACCATTTTCACAGAATGGCAGCCCACTTTACTGAAATCCCACCCCTCATATTGGAACTTGGACAGAGAAATTAGGACAGAACTGATTACATTATTGCAGTAGAGTGCAGTTTATTTTAAATTACCATGTTTACAATCACATAATATGTAACTCGTTTTCAAATGTTGGATTATTTTTATTAATCCAGGCAATCAGTGTCATTTGTGTTTATAGTTAGAGAAAATGTTTTAAGAGGTCATTAACATGTTCAGTTTTTATTTTCTTTATAACACCATGTTGTTGAAATGGAAATGATGCATTTAATTTTTTAGTGTCTGTATGGATCTTTCACCATTATCACTTAAGCTAGTAATTTCTATCCGGTGTAGTATCCCAGCATGACTTTTAGTTGAATGTGTAACCCTCAGTGGGCCCATATACTAAACATCTAATGTAATTTAATAAAAATGCAAATACAGACTCAGATACATTTGCATGCAATAACTTATTTATTAGTCATTAATGGTTATATCGAGTTATATCGCCCACTGCTCCTAATTCTAGGATGGGTCAAAATGCAGAGGAATACTTTCCCTAAGGGGATTAATACAAAACTAACTAACTAACTTTAATTCGAAGTTTTTATGTTTATGTTTTAAATGTGTCCCAAATTTACAAGCCTCTTTGGCACGAAATAGACACCTCAAGGGCCTCACTGTTGCTGTACTCCCTTCAACGTTTCTAAAACGATGATTACTTATTTATAAACAGAGGTGACAGGTATTAGTATTGAGGGGCCCATAAATCACAGCCAGCTCCATCCCTGCCTGCACAGATATGAGCTTGGCAGATGTTACCACCGTCACAGTTTCATCATAGCAAAGAGAAGCGTCGTTGTGTTTTCTTTAACCGACCAGCTGTCAACGTGATAGATGAGAAAGAACACGGAGCAACGCTCAAAAACACCAAGAAAGACAGTGGCTAAACTGCTGAGGCTAACTACAACACACTTTGACTACTTATCTGTAATTGAACCTAAGTCTAAAACTCAGCACTCGTTTGCAAAAAAGGTGCAGAATTTTAAAAAAGAAAACGTGGAAAGCATTTAAAACGTTATATTAGTGGCGTTTACTGGTTGGAAAACACAAGGTTAGTGAGATGGGCTAACGGACTAGCAGTGCTCGTACATAAAAGGTAGCAGCTACGTGGCTCCCAACCCGACAAGAAATCACAAAGTATTGACGAGCTAGGTGAAAGTAATCTCCTTACCTTGATATAACTGTCCCTATTAACAACCAAATGAAATTGAATTAATGGTTTGGTCTTTGTTTGCTGCAAACGATGAAAGTGCCTCAATCTTTTGCCTCCAACATAACTCCGCCTCTTCTCTTCTGTTTCGTCCTTTTCTTCAACAACAAAAGCCTGCGTTAAGGTTCATTACTGCCCCCTAGTATGTTGGAGTATTGACCAGGGTTATCTAAACCCTCGAAGAATAAAATTAAATAAAATATTCCACTGGGCACTAAATTATAAACTTTCTTTTGGACTCAATTCTTCCATTATTTTTATTAGGTTTTTCTTCTTCTACTTCTTTGGTATTTTACAGCAGTTGGCATGTATTCTGTTGCACTACTGCCTCCCTCTGGATTTAATCATCCATTACAGTCTTGGTTTAGGGTTAGAAAATCTAAACATACACATTGTTTTTGTCATCTCGTCTCTCTTCTTCATACTGTTTTCTGTTCACTCATTCATAGAACATGTTCTACTTTCTCTGTCACAGTGATTATGGGATGTTTTTATAAAGTATACTATTCAAATGACTGTGAGCTATTTTCCTCATGATCACCTGCTCTTTTCAGCTGTCTCCCATTTTTCTGCCCTCTCCCACTTTGATTTGAATTTATGCAAATATATTCAGTTTTCCTCACTGTCCCAGCACTGATGCATTACATCATCCTTTCACAGACCATGATTTTCTCATTTGACCTTGAAAGTCAGGTGTACATTTCCTTTCTTGTTGGAATTCCATTACTAATATTTTGTCTGTTTCATTCCTTGGGATTCCTGAATCTGCCATGTTATGAATCAAAAGGGATTACCAGAAAATAAAATCCATCCTCCTTCATGCACCACACACATTTTCTATTATTATTACCTACCTACTTGGTGATAACTGTAGAGATAATACATATCATACAGTTACCACATTGTTACCATACCATAATGTAAAGTGCTATCAAAATATTTCTCACAGTACAAAGGTTTTTAGCATTTAGGCCTGGCTTAAGAATATTATTTAAACTGAACCTATTTAACCCTTTAACACCTAAGCCTGTCCATTACTTACAGGACCAGAGAATGTCCTGTAACTAAGTGATTTTGTTCGTTTTCCCAAAATAACCTTAAATATCTGGCAGTTATTTAGAATTTACTGCATGTTAAAATTGTGTATTAACAATTTAAAATGAAGACCCACTATAGTTGTACATGAACAGTAGAATTTAGAAAAATGGAAACTATGGACAAGCTTTTTTCCAACTCAAGTTTCAACAAGTAGTGAAATTACCGTAATAACCACATGTTGGCTTTGACGTGCAACTTCTCAGAAACCGTTGGCGTTTTTCCGATAGCACAAACCGTCGCGCAATTACGGTAATGCACAGTGCGCTTGCCCAAACGTGACAAGTGCGATACGCTCGATTTTAAAGGGTTTAAAGCGATTCTGTTCCCTTTAATATCTGCTAAGACGAATTGTACATAATTAACTGAGCTCATTATCCAGGATCTTAACCGTGGAGTTCATTTAAATATAAATAGCAGATAAAAATTATGCATTTAATGTTCTTATCAAAACACACTCACATCCAATAAATGTCCAAAGTTGAGTGCACTTTGATGTTATCTGAATTCATCACTACAACAGACATAATAAACCAGAAGCCAGTTTCATACGGTATTTCTTTTAATGCAATCAAAAGTGTGTGTGTGTGTAAGTCATCCTTGAACCAAACAGGTTATTATAAGAATCTGAAGGCTGTTCAGTTCACAACAACCACAGCTGTGAGCTTCCCCACCAGATTGAGACTCAGAATATTTCACTAAAATAAGCAAAGGAAACATCAACATTATAAGAAAAGAAAAAAACTCAAAAAGCAAACGGAAAAACTCAAAGTGCTCACACTCAAAGTAACATAATAACTTGATTCGATGAAACGTCCTTGTACTTTTCGCATGAAGGTAAAAAAAGGTCTGCTTTACGTCTGAGCAGCAATAATTACACCAGATCTATGTAAAAATATCAAATCCTTATTATTATGTCAATAAAACATAACCAGAAGACTTTTAAAACGTGGTTAAACAGTCTTCAGACTATAA
Organism: Solea senegalensis; assembly: GCF_019176455.1. Lineage (NCBI taxonomy): Eukaryota > Metazoa > Chordata > Actinopteri > Pleuronectiformes > Soleidae > Solea > Solea senegalensis. The sequence goes on from NC_058029.1 coordinate 22,081,228, forward strand.
TGTTTGTGTACCTCACATTAGGTAAGCAGATCACTTCAGTTTGCACACTACATTATTACTTTCTTTTGTCCTGGGAAACATTGGTATTTTTCAATATTTGACAATGAATTCTATACAAAAATACAAGTACATAGACTGCCTTCATAGAATCTTAAATTATGAACTGTAGAATTCCTAGGTGAATGACCTCTAATTGTCCTTCACTGGACTGAGTGCATTAACCATGGAGGTCTGGCACAGGAAGTCCACAATGTTCATTTCTCTGAAAGAAATTAGAGGAAGTGCTGTTTACAACCTTCACACTCACATTTCAGAAAGTGACACTAAGCAGTGAATAGATGTCAGCGCAAGCATTCTCCTACAAAAATAGAAATTAAAATCTACATTTTCTATGTTTTTTCCCCAGTGGTTTCTACTTGTGTAACAACGCTGAAAGCACAGTCACAGTATTTAAGCTCTTACATTCTCATAATTTCAATTAAAGCCGTATTATACTGGCAAAAGCATGTGTGTGTGTTTCATAACCTGCGACTGTCAGTGTACATTAAGGACCCATGGAAGAAAAGCTTGCTGAAACCTGCACGCACATTTCAACAACAAAAAAAAAAACAATAATTAGCCAAGCAGAAAAAAAGAGCAATATGTCATTAGGTTTAGATCATACAGAAATCCAACTTCTTAACATTTCCCATTTGGGACAGACTTCCATGTAAGAAGACTCATGCTTTATTGTCACTTTGCAGTCTTCTATGAATTGCTCATTTGTCTGACACCAAATGTTTAGCATGAGATGCATGAAAGACAAGTCTATCGGACCTGTGATTAACAACCCTCTTAGCTGACTGTAGTTGCTCGGGGATAAACACTAAAAGTGAACAGGTCCTGACCTTAACCAGCACAAAAACAAAACAGACGTGTCTAGCAGCAATTTCATCTAACCTGCAAAAGAGTACATTGTGTCACACTGTGAAAAATTCTCTCCCATCTCTGACATATTGAGTTCACATTGGTAGTAAATGGTCATCTCTCTCTTCTGGCTCTTCCTCCAAAGCCTCTGTGGGAACTCCTCTGTAAGCGGGGGAATCCTCTCGATTTCGTGAGCGGCACACAAAGTCGCAGCCATCCTGTAAAGCAGAGTTTAAGATTTAAATGAAAGCCCACGCAAAACTAAACGTTTACTGACAGGGTTTTTTTCAGACGGCTCAGGCTTACTGCTGACAGGTTGCCAACTTCCACCCAGAAGTTGTAATTTGGGAATTGCTCCATCCCTTTGGCTCCAACAATCAGCCGCTGATACAGGAAACCTCCAATCAGGTAAACAGCCAGAAGGCAAATCCCACTGCGAGAGGAGAGCGTGCATGGTGACTGATCATTCATAACATTTTACGTTCCAGCTTTTACAGTGTTTGTGTTTACTATGTTTACACACATGATGAGTAATATGGAGCCTGTGCTGATCTTGGATGGGAGAGCTGGACACACGGCACTGGACTCCACTTTAAAGAGGTAAAAACAGTCTTGTTCCCTCTCCCTCTCCTCCAGAAGCACTTCCAGCTGGCCCTGGCAGGAGGATCAATGAAAGCCAACACAGTTAAAGAAGGAGTCAGGGGGCAAGAAAACACAGCATATGTGGGGAGAATTAGGCTGTGGTCAGACACACACAGTTGCTGAATGCAGTTGTTTTGTAATCAAAAGCTCATCGCACTGTTTCCACCCGCTCAGAAATATCTCTAAACACAACCTAGAAACCATTATTCATGCATTCCTGAACTCCAGATTAGATTACTGTAATTTACTGGACGAGTATCAGAAAACAACAATCCCTCAATCAGCTAAAACTTATCCAGAATTCTCCCGCCAGAATACTGACCAGGACTGAGAAATAGGACCATATGACTGCTACCTTGGCTGGCCTACATTATTACCTGTTGCCTTCAGGACTGATTTTAAGATTTTGCTGCTGAATTTTACAGCCCCGGGTTATTTAACTGAACTTCTTTAAGGTGGTTTTTCCATGTTACTTACTTGTTTTCCTCTGGTTTTATAGCTTGTTCCTCCTCATTTTCTGAATTCTCCTTTTCAATATAAAGCACTTTATAACTGTGGTTTGAAAGGTGTTGTATAGATAAAGCTCGTTATTATTTAGATGATTTTACCATGTCTGCCTTCCTGTTGCAGGAGATCATAACAAATGCTTTCCTCTTCTCCTTGGAGCAGTGAACATTATACGCCTCACCATTTCTGTAGATCAACATTTCTGTAGATCAACATCATCCAGTCACCTGGGAAGGAAGAAGAGACAAATATAATACTAAACATTTGGTCCCATTTCAATTTATAGCATTCCATTAAACCCTGCAAATGCGTCATCTGCTCTAAAATGGTGACAAAAGATGATTTTAGTGTTTTTTATTCTTTCCTATGTGACAGCATGAGTGTAGGAGCCATTTATGTTGATTGTTGGCATGTCACAAATATTTATTTAGTAATATTATTTGAGACACCTGGTGGTATTAATTGCACGCACAGGTAGGAGGAGGGTGCACAGTTCTCACTTAATTGTAATGGCAGTTTAAAACATTCTCCATTAAGTTTATTTGCCAATAACACACAGGCACAAAGGGTGATCTTACACAGACCCACGCAGAGGTGAAACACAGAAACAGGGAAAAAGCCGGTAGTTTTGTCAAACAATCTGCATAAACAAATAACAATAAAACTGCAATAAAACACGGGTCTGCTGTGTAAGATCACACCTCCTGTCTCTGTTTTAATGGCAAATAAACTTAATGGGAAATGTCTCAAACTGCTATGTTTTTGTTGCATTTTCCACACACTGTTTCATGATTTTGACAGAGCGGATGTAAGAATTTATGTATAAAATAAATGAGTTTCCTTTGTTTCATTGTAAATGTGGATGAAAAATGTTTAATATCCTGCACAGACTTACTTCCTCCAATGGCTTGTGTTGAATTGTACAATCCAATCACAGTTGTTTTCTTTTCACTCCCCTTGCTGTCCACTTGAATAACCCCAGCACCTGGAACACCTCCTGCATCCCCACACAGCTGAAACACATACGTGTAGCTCTCTCCTTCATTCGTGTTCTCGACTGTGAAGCTATCAACATGAGAGAAATCACAGTAAATGTAAATAATAACATACAAGACACAGTCAACACTAAATGGACCATCAGTCAGAATGATGCTGTCAATTCTAAATGACATAATGAATTGTTGCTTGTTTTTGACAGACCGTGAATACACAGATACCCTGAGTCAGCTCTTACCTCTTATTGATGAGTGGCTCCAGTTGTTTAAGGATTTTCCTGTCGGACTTAGAGTCATAGAGCAATTTGCAGTTGTCGATGCCCTCAGCGGCAAACACCACACAACCATACAGGATCAGCTGAAGAGTCAGGGTCCAGAAGACCAGGAAGGGCCTTCTACTGGGACAGACGAACACCTGGAACATGATACAAGCAAAGAAAGTTATCACACCACCTTCTTTGGAAAGAAATGCTTTGACTTGTTTATTGCAAAGTGTATTCCATGGTCTTCACTGCAGTTTACCGAGGTGGACACAAAGCGGTTGAAAGAAGGCTGGATAACTTCAGTACTGAATAATCATAGTTTTTGATAATATTTGTCTTTCAGCAGCATAATTCAAAAAAGGATGAGAATTTTCTGTGAATGCATGATAAGGTTCAAGGCAGAAGCTAGTAGTTTCAGTATCTGCATCAGCAGAGTATTGAATCTGTGGGAATCTGAGCAGCTTCCTGGATGTTTTCTCTACTTATTGATTTATACATGACAACTCTTTGTGAACACTGTGATTCTTAATCCTCGTCTTAATCAGTGGCTTTTTTGTTTATGTGGGAATATTTTTTATTGATGATGTGTTGTTTTATTACCGATTTACTTATTCCTTGTTAGTATTTGTTCTATTATTAATTAAAAACTAACATCAGCCCTACTATTGATCATCAACAAATTAAGCCAAATCAAATCCTGGCAAATACTGTAAAAAAACAATATGTCACAATGGAGGATGTGTACTCAAGGATGGTTTGTTAATAAGTGATAAGAATCAAGTCTTTCCTGGATACAACAAGGAGGCAAACACACTGTACAGTTAGTAAAGGTTACAGTAGCTTAAGTCAGGATAGAGAGCAATATAAAATAGTTAAGTCGTTGAAATTGCTAAAGTTGGAAAACTAGATATAGAGCATGTGCATGCAAAATGTATTTTTCTTCCAGGCACGAGGCAAGAAACACACAGTTGTGAGAGCAGATGTGACAGTTGAACTTGTGCTCGGTCAGTCAGCGCCTACCTTCATTACTTCTACTGTGGACGAGTGGGAGAAACCAGTTGGTTTTACACAGACTAGCTGACAGATGACAGAAGTTGCGGATGAAGACAGTGGATGATGCAGGGAGTCTCCTCGCGCTGGAGTCGCTTCCTGCTTGACTTTATCCGCAACACGGCTCCGCTGTTGTCATGGAGACACAATTAAGTAAACCTGTACGTGGTCGTAATGTTTGCATGTAAGCGTCATTAGTCTCGCGTTTGTCTGTCCTGGATAATAAACGTGCCTTTTCCAGAAAATGTGACAAGTGGATAGCCAAGAAGCTAACAGGCTACGGGCTAATGCGGAAATGAAACTAAACACACATGACCGCGCGCGCGCGCGTCGATGTAAGCACGCACACACACACACGTACACGCCGAGTTTCACGTGACCACTCAACGCACGAAGAAGCCAATGAGCTGCACACAGTGTGTACATCCGCATCAGCTGACATAAGTACTGGATTTCCTGGTGTATTTTAATAATAAACATAAGAAATAACTTTACCTTTGCTAAAACAACAAAACAACTATTAGTCCTAATGATAGCCTGGGAATTTTGCACTGTACATAATGTCTATCGAAATTATAGTCTGGTACAGTCACCACCAAGACAGTCTAGCTGCAGACCTGCACTGTCAGGACCCTTCGTTGCAGCTAGACCCCTCTCGTCACCACTGCCTTACAGTTCTCTTCCTTCCCAGTGTAAATAAATGTTTCTCTGATGTCTTTCTCAATGAATTACTCAGTCTTTAAGGGTTAAACGAGAAGCAACTTTGTAGTAATTTAGAATTACTGTAATTTATCAAGGTCACACAACTCAGTTTAAATATTTAAAGTATATGAATAAATGAACTACAGAATCTGTGTCATTTTATCATTATATTTGTAATATTAAAACAAAAAAATGATATAAAATGCCAGCAATCTAAGGCATACATGTTGGTCAAAATAAAGAGAAACCTGATTTGAAGACTATGAAACCAACTAACTGAGTTAATAATGTATTTTTCAGTTAAGACCACCAGTTAAACGCCTACATTTGCTGTGCTACCACTCTTACGTCCAGGACAGCACGACTCTGCACAGTGCACATACATATTTCAAGTCATGAACAGAACCCCTGCTGCACGTGACATTTCTGCATTGTGACGGTATGATGGTTCTTGGTTATTTAATGATAACTGGTTATAGTGGCTCGTCATCCACAGTCAGCTTCCAACAAGAAATTACAGTATGTGTAACACTGTCTGACCCTTAGAGGTCAATGACTACCACATGGCCATAATTATGAAAATACGCCTTTGCCTTAATCTCAGATAATGAAAATGATACCCTGAGGACACCAGTGCTCTGCAGGAGCCACTGTGCTCTTATCAAGCATGATGTGATCTGGCAGTACGTACAGCAGTGATACCAAAATAGCTGAAAGGAGACGGGAGTGAAAGATGTTTCAGCAACAGACTCAAACTTACAATGAGCCAGACAGATGAAGAGAGAGAGAAAGAGAGAAAGAGAGAGAGGGACATTTTCCAGATAGTTCTGCTTCTTGTCAGACATGACTGCAAAGCCCAGAGAATCCTCAAATGACAACCTCTGACCAACAGTGATCTTAAAAACATCAAAATATTGTTGCCTCTGTCCCTGCTGGAAGACGGACATGCTGTCAGAGCTTGTCATCATGTAAAGAGCTTATCCATAGCAGCGCCATGACACCATTTGTTTTTCCAAGTATCATCAGAATCCTGCTGGCTCATTATCATAAATCTGAGAGGTGACAGTGGTGGATCTTGCGGCTGTAGCCATAGTGATGCAGCTCAGCCATCACAAGATTAGTGAAGACAGTGATCCACTCAAAGAGAAGGCAGTTTGGTGTCTGATTAATAAAATTAATTTGACCTTTACTCAAGTATGCAGATCAGGATTTGTGGCCACTTCAGCCTGTTATAGCTTTTTTGTGTGCCCTGTATATCTTGTGACTTGGTACACTATAAATCATTGCCTTCACCATAAATCACAACATTTGCCTTTTATAATTTACGATGTGTTTTATTGTAAAACTATTGCGTGTGTGTGGCTATAAAGGAACTCCCCTGACGTGAGTTTTTCAAGTATGATTTATCCAGTTAAATACAATATTTATAAAGGAACTGCTTAATCACAATGTTACAACATACGTGAAGTTACAATAAACAGCTCTCAATATACAGTCATTTATTATGAAATGATACAGTAACCTACTGTAAAAGTGCAGTATCTGGGACACAGTAATGACTGTAAATATTCATCTAGTAATTAGTAGCAACTGGTGGCCAGTAATTTGCTGTCAATGCGCAGAAAAATATTTTCCAGTGGAAATCTCTTTGGAACCTTGAAGTTTTGCAGGTGATAATTGACTCTGACTAGAACTGTGCTTTCTTTTTGCATCTGGATTATTATGTAAAGCCTCCCAAAATCAGAAGAAAATATGTTTTGGACTGCAGGCTTTGTTGACACTTGAGGTGACTATGTTTTGTCTGACCTTTAATGATGTTTTCCACATTTTCCGCACTCTGTGGATTTATTTTTCAAGGGCACAATTTAACTTTGATCAAATCTGAATTTCTGGCTCAATTTGCAAGAGTGCAGCTTTGAAGCCACAGTGTTTTTGTTTCATGGTGTTTTTTGCACATGGTCCATCTGCTATAAGTAGTCTATGATTGGCCAGGCATGTGCTTAGCTCCATCCTCTTGAGTTGTTTTCCCTCACATCCTCTGACCACAGAAATATGCTTATGATTTTGTTTTCCATGGGTTTGATGATGTTTGGATTCACGCTGTAGAAATCCAGGTTCATGCTGCAAAGCTCTTGGAACTGTAATCATATATCACAACAGAGCTGAGGGGGTAGAGGCAGGTTATGGTTTCACGTGGACCAAACAGGGAGGTGGCTGAGCACAGCTTAGCCAATCATATATGTGATAACGATACCACCCCATGTGTAAGCAATACCAAAGTAGTCCTGCATCTATTCATCAGAGAATAAAGAAAGAGAAACTCCAAGAGGAGTAAGTGATAGCAACATAATAATAAAAATGAAAAGACAAGCTTATCAAAACAATACATAAAGAGCTTAACCATGCAGAAAAGTAAAATCCAATGAAAGGTGAAGTCAAATTGAAAACTGATTAAATGTGATGAAATAAAAATACAACTATTGCATGAAACCTGGCAGCTTTGAAATCAATTCCTGATAAAAGTGTAAATAAAAATGACTGGGTACAATAAACGGAGGGCTCATCCACTCACCTCTTCTTTTCCCAGGTGCATTAGGGAACCGGCCTTCACACACCACTTTCACAACTCTCCGCTCTCTCTGGCATTTCCTTCTTCTTCTTCATTGGTTTATACATCAGGTTTATCTGGGCATAGCCGATCTTGTTTATTTGTGTTGTTTTATGTTGCTTTAAAAACATGAAACGCATGTCTGGTTGGTTTCGTACTTTTGAGCTGCTACTGTATACATGTATACATATACATTTATTTTAAAATGATAATATAGTTGTGCAGATATACTTCTATGGGGTAGTGCATTTAATGTCTGCCAATGTTATACACTGGACCTGAACAGTGTGTACAATTATGGTAGTCCAAAATGATGGCCTCTGCAAAGCTGACCCTAGGGTAACAACAATTCATACAATCAGGTGATTGTACACATATGACAAATTAAGCGTCATTATTTTATCTTCAATTTCTGATAGCAAAGGCTCTGTCTTCCTTCTTTCAATCTGGACTCTGAGATAGAGCCGTGGTTGGTGCTGGGGTGTAAGTGATTAAAGGTCTAAAATATAATCTGGAGCCAGGCCATGGAGGGCTGGAGGTTAAAAACAAGTAATAAGCTCTTTGGGTAAAACATTGGGTAATACAAAACACACAAATAATCAACAGAGAAGTTAGAAATGAGAGTATAAGTCACACCAGCAGCATGTAACAGAGAAATGAAAACTGCCAATCGTACAGACAAGGCTGTATTCTTGGGTAAAAGTGACGACAACAACAGAGGATTGTTGTGGATTTCTACCCATTTTCTGTTTCTCCTCATTGTTAAACCTCCGAAACAGCTCACAGTCACACTGAGTGATAAACACATAGGGATGGTCAGAAATGACTAACAGCTTGGTCTCCATACGTTTTAGAGAATGTCGAAGTGCATGTGTGTGTCGTGCAGTAAACTGTTATCAGCACTGACCATACCTAATTAATGGTGACAGACTAGACATTGTCTAGTCCATTGTTGTTTAGGGGTTTTCGCCCAAAGGTTAATTTCCTGTCTGAAAGACAAGAAAGCAGCACAAAACTATAATTATCGAGTGTCTTGCTTCATTTCTTGTTGTAATGGCCTAATTGTTAAGGATAATAGGCAGTTTAGCACACACACACACTGAGGCTGAGACAAACTGTAGCTATGCAAGAAGAGCAGCAAATCTAAATTCATCACAACACTTGTACTTTGTTGCAGAAGTGAGTCCAGTGTTTTCATACCAACATTCACACTTTGGTCCCCTAAATACAAGTCAGTCCAATCTGAATGTTGCAGCTGATTATGTGAACTCCTTTGGGGCCACAATTTATACAGTCTCCTAATGGCTATTTCCAGCATCATAATGCTTCAACTGGTCTCATGAACATAATAATGAGTTTGGTGAACGTCAGTGGCCCTCCTTATCACCACATCTGAATTCATTAGAATACCATTGGGACATGACAGAACACAGAGTTAGCCATATGAATGAGGAGTTGCAAAATCAGCAGAAGTTATAAAAAGAGACCTCTCATTGCTCCTAAAACAAATGGTGTTCCTAATAAAGTGGTTGGTGAGTGTATGCTTTCAATCTCTTAGTCTCTAAAGAATCAAAATAAGTTAAAAAAAAATCTCTGCTTTATGAAGTGCTGATTCCTGTAACCCACCCTTGTATAACAGCAGACCCACTTTAAGTCAATGCTTTGTGACTATATGTGGGTTATACATTGAACGGTGCAGCGCTAAAATCCACCAGTATGTTGATTCATTCATAAATGTGAACTTGCAATGCAAGTATATGGCCACTCCCTTTTCTACACGCCCAACCAACAAAAGCAAACAGCACATAAGATAGAGGCCCGTGTTATTATCTTTGAGCATATCTTGGTTCAATAGTGTCCCTGTGCTCTGCTGAAGTGTCCTATTGATTGGTTGGAAGCTGAAACTGACCCTTGACATCTTGACAAATGTTGCATCATTAAAGGAAATGTATAGCCTGCTTCCTTCCCACCACCTCTCAGTCTGCTATTGTGAATATCACTGCTCAGAATTCTGGGTCATGCTTCATTAGAATTCAGATCATGGAGGTAATGTCTATCTTCAGGCATGATTTTTTTTTATCATCCGAGATTGAGACTAAAAAAAACATTTTTCCAAAATTATATTCATGTGATCATAGTCACACTAGCAGTAACAGGCAAGTCAGTTATTCAAGGCGATTAATATTAAAGCTGAGTGACAACAAGCATGTAGATTATTCCTATAGTGTCCTTGAGGGGAGAAAATACCACAAACGCCTGGATGCTCCTGGGCATCGTACATATTTATAAGAAAAATATAGCCCCCACCGAAATTATGTATTGTATACTCTCTCCTTGGACACCTTACAAAGTAACCACACAGTGATGCTCACTTTGGCAGATATTACAGCTTCCAAACTTTCTGTAGCATCTTTAGATTGAGGCACTTTCACCAATTTTATTATTATAGAGCGCTTTAAGATACTTTCAGATTATCTTAGAAGAACGGGCATGATTCAATGATGTGAGATGTGAGGGGCTGAGAGTTCATAAAGTTTGATTTCACTGTGTTCCACATGTATTGTAAAGGTTTGCTTTGGCTCACTTGGCTTCACGTGTCTGTAGGACCTTTGCATCTGATATTTGCTTAAGCCTACTAAACCTATTTTTAATCATTTGTGCATCTCACGTCCAACTGGCTTCCACACAAAACACAACACAGAATCCACAGCAGTACTCACTAAATGATGAGTTAACCAGAGAAAGCAGCTGCTACTTTTCCATACCTTTCCCATGGAAGGACCCTTAAACATAAAAAAACTGTGTACATTATAAAATGCATTTTGTGCTTATATAACACACTAAGCTAAATGTTCATACACAGGTTTATATTCATTTATAGCTCATGCATGCAGTATATACAGTATGCAGACACAGGGTGTAAACACTTACAGTCAGTATACACGTCTGCTTGATGGATTAGCTTTAATGAGATATGAATTGTTTACACATTTTATACACATCTTATAAATATGGTTATAATAAAGATGGCAATGTAAATACAGGTTCTTAAATATGTCATTTGGCCCACTTTGCAACTTCAATCTTTCTGTGTGAGTCTGTGGCATAATAAACACATTCCATCCCATCCATGAACAGGTCCGTAAAGGTGACATTCATTTCAGAAGCATGGTCCTGGTGCCATGAGGATGGTGTACAGGGGGTTTTCAGCCTCAGTTGTATTATCTGCCCCCTCTGTTTGAGCTTTATGTGTCTATAAAAATAAAACTATGGAGAACAATAAAATGATTGGATGAGATTCATGAATTTTCAGTATGTGTTCCATTGAAGTGACTGAGAATGAATTATATTGTCATTATGCGGTCATTATGGTATTGCTGGAAAAACAAATCTAAGATGTTTGCACAGCACTGTGTATATATCAGGGACTCTCCTCTCAACCTTATATACGTGTGTCTGTGTATCTGTGCGTATATAATCTTTAATTATATATTGCATTGTATCCCTTTTCTACTGACCTGTCCAACATCAGCTCCTCTATTTGTATTGATGTTTTTAAATCCAATTAAGTCAATTAGGTCTTATTGTTTATTTCAATGTTGCTTTTAACCCTGAAGTGGTCTGATTGTATGTCTTACTTGTCCTTTGTCTTATCTTCAGTCTTACTCTGTCTTGTTTTGTTTGCCTTGTCTAAACCTTTCAATTTAGGAAAGCCCATTGGCTCAACTCCTGTTGTTTTAACATACTATATAACATGACTTTTTTTCCTCAGAGTTTTATACTTTTTTACATATTCAGATTTCCATTTGGATTGACTTGGGGAGGGTAGATCAAAGGCATTAACATATTCTTATATGGCAGATCAAGGGCAAGGACAGGATTTGGATGGAACTTTCATTTTTATTCATCTGAGTTGTTTGGAGTATTTTGGCTTTTCTTGATACAGTGTTTGCTCTGCACCAAAATCCCAAACGTGAGCTCCTTGAATGTGAATGCCGACTTAAACAGACTGTGGTTCTGATTCATCCTGGTGCCAGACTGACTTCCCCAGGATGTCTGAGGTGGAAGGTGGTCTCCCTCCATTCCTATAGGTGTCACTATAGTCGGAGATACCCCTCCCCTTCCACTCTACTCCTCCTTCTCCTCCTCCCATCATCCAAACCTCCGCGAAAGGGTGTGCGTTTTGAAGGTTGAGCGAAGCCAAACATAAACTGCAGAGAGGAGAGCACTCGTCACTCGGTTTCTCCACTAGGGTCAAGCCTGTGAGCTGAAGCCCGGGACCAGCACATCCCATCCCGTCAACGACCTGGGCCCCCGATCAAGGTCCTGTCCTTCCGAAGAAAAGAGAGAGGGGAGCCGCATACACGGGCACTGGCGTTAAAAAGTTGAGGTACATTAAGGTGCTCGGTAAAATACAATGTGGCAGCTGCGTGGATTCTCTTCAAGGTCAGTATCGGAGCACCGCCAAATTTGTCCGGCTTTCGTGGAGGAGGAAGGGGCGCGGAAGGGATGGGATGATGCCGCTGCTGCCGCCGCTGCAGTGTCTTCCTCGCTTCCATCATCACCAATGACACATTTCGCCGACGAGGACGTTGCTTGTGGTCACTGACACGGAGGGAAACTTGTGAAACACGGCTGTAAACATAGCAGAACAGGATAGGCTCCGGTTTTACAGCGTTATTGTCTGTGGGGTTGTAAAAGTGAAGTCTTCATATCATCTTGTTTTTTCCTGTCCTCTTCCATCGGCCTGTGTGACTGACTGTTCACCTGGCTGCGAGCGACCACACCGGAGTCAAGCTAGCTAACGTGACCGCAGAGAATGTTCTGGTCGGGATAAAGGTAGTCGAGTCAAACGTTAAAAGTCAGTTTGGTTGTGTAGGAATTCGTTAGTTACGCAGACGTTGCGCAGTTATAACTTAACTCAGTTTAAGCCAACTTCCTTGAATTAGTTTGGGTTTTGTAAAGCCGACTTAACGTATTCACTATTCTTTCGTCGCCTTTAATTGCTCAACAAAATGCCTCTGAGGACAGGTTCGGCCGGCTTCGGCAGGAGTTTGCCGGAGCGGGGGCTGCTCCTGCTGGTGGTGCTGGTCGTCCTGGAAGGCTTCTTCCTTCCCCACGGAGCTGCCAGCTCTCCGGATGTCAGCCACCAGGAAAATCTAGACAACCACAGAGAGGCGGACGTGGGACATAACTTCACTAAAAAGGCTTTCCCTGTGCTCAGCCTCGACTACCATCACATACAGACGCCGTTTGAAATCTCATTATGGGTTCTCCTGGCTTCTTTAATGAAATTAGGTGAGTATCATGCGGATGCCATGTCTGTTTTTTAAATGTCTGTCTGTCTGTCGCCCAACAGTTCAGTTCAGCCTTTTCAGGAAATGCCTTTCACTGTAGACCTGGGTTCAGTGGCCTGAGATAGACTGTAGGTGTGTGTGTGTTTGTTGCAGGTGAGTGTGTTTGCAGCCTGTTGCTCAGATGCACAGTTAAACAAACAGACATTTAATCAGTCTGCACTGACAAAGAGAAGACTTTGTTTTACTACTATATGCTTATTGATAAAACTACTGATAAGAGATTGTAGAAATCATCTATAAATAAAAAGTCTAAAAATTGCAACATAGTCATTGGTGTTGCACAATAACCCATTCAATTATCAGTCAAGCCAGTGAGCAGTTAAAGGATAATCCCTGATCAGCACACCTCCACACTAGGGCTAAACCAGGGGTGTCAAAGTAAAATTCCCCAGGGGCCATTGAGCATCTTGTCTAGTAAAGTGGGGGCCGGTTCAGAGGAAAACAAGAAAAAGGTCAAAAAAACTGTTCAGTAGCAAATGGGCAATATGAGCTTAAAAGTATAACAAAATATTCCATCATAATAGCACAATCATGATATTTCACAGAATTTCAAATTAAAAGCGCTTCTTTGGATATGGAATGATGTATGCTTCACAATAAAACATATTTGTGATGCAAAATAAATCTATTATTGAAATGAAGTAAATATGTATTTTTTTTAATGTTGAATGTAATACATTTAATAATGCGGTAATTACGTAGAATGTCTTATTATTATTACCATTATGAAAATAAAGCTAGCAGATATATTTAGTATTATATTCTGTCTATATTCTGCCACCTTGCTGGCAGCTGTGCCTCAGCCACACAGGCTGTGTTTACGATCTGTCTGTTATATATCATCTACCATGATATTAAGTTGTGTGTCGCGAATAATCCATTTGGGGGCCGCATGTGGCCTGCGGGCCATCAGTTTGACACCTCTGGGATGAAAGGTTAGTTGTTGTTGTTTTTACAGGTGCTACATTTTGATTTGTAATATAATTGTTTATAGTCAGATTCACTTCAGTATTCAGTCTGCAACAGTCAAAAACCATAGGAGACCATCAAAATATTTATGGACCTGCGTGTAAGATTTATTGACATCTCGGGGCAAAGTTGTACAGTAGTGTGCAAAGGTCTCTGGGCACCACCAGCTTTGTTTTTTTGTCTGTGAGGTTCTGTCATTATTGGCAGTTGGATTGGAATGATGTGATGTATATCGTACGTAACGGAATCCCATGGAATACATGGCGACACCTTGAAAGAGGACATGCTGTGTACTATACAGGGCTAATTACTAGGTAATAAAAAGACAACAGTTCTTAATGTTCTAGTTAGGATAAGTGAATGAAAATGTAACTTTAAATACTGCATTCAGTTTCTCTTGATAGATTACCCCAAATCTTCTGCACTATATGTACAGTATGTCAAAGTTGCGTTCATTCAAATTCTGCTATAGATTTAAAAGTGTTGAATCACCTGTTAATCACCAAGTAAAGATGCCACTGGTATGCTGACATCACTTTGACCTGGACAGCTCAACCAGTTTTGTCCAGGGCAAAGATCCTTATTGCTGGTCACACAGATCATTAGTCATCAGTTGTATCAGTGGCACGTGTACTGTGTCTTTTTGCCAGAGTTGTACTTATTCTTGCCAGAGTGATGATGAAGCAACTTGGTGCAGCAGTGTTGATGTTGGAAAGTGACTCTCTGGCACGTTTTCAACATAGAGGAACCTCCTGCTCTGTTATTGTATGTGTCAGTGCTTTCCAGTGTTACCGAGGGTAACAAGGGTTGTTTCAAAAGTAACAACTTTTTTTTAGACTTGACTGGTGGCGTTTTCCCAGCTCAGATAAACATTGAAAGACGTCTGTCTTGCTTTTTATTTTTCTCTAGTGCTTCTCCTTTTTCGTCCCCTATTGCTCTTTTTTCTCCTGTCTGCTCCTATTGTCAATCCTTCACTGTGTTCTAATTTCCAGCACTGCATTGTCCTCTTCAATCTTTTTTTCTGAGAGCAGCCAGCAGCTTGACAGTTGCCTGTGACATCAGGGGGCTGATTGAACGCCAGTCTGAAGCCAAGGAAGAGGATATTGTCTCACTGCCTGAGCAGGAACATCAGTGTCTCTGGGGAGTGTTAGGGCAGAGAGGGGCCGCCTGGTTTGGATGGATCACTGTAAGGACACAACATTAGGACATGAAGTGAAAATGAAAGATGAGGAGATACCTTGAAGGATTATGAATGTGTATGAAGTAGAAGGGTGGCAGAAAAGAAAAGAGACCACATGGGTTTGTGAGCCGACAGCAGCATTGGACAGTGGTGACCTTAAGCCTCAGATTATCTCAGAACTGCTGAAATGAGCTGTGGGTAATTTGATGTGACTGCTGCACTGTTCAGCCATGTCTATTTCTCTTGATTCATCATTAGAGAGGTCACACAGGCTCTGCATCATGTCCACAGTCCATTCACGTCTAAAGCACCTTTCCTGGTATCCTTTCCTCTTGTCTTTTCTCACAAATACTTTTAAGTGCAAACGCTTTTCATATAAGTCAAAAGACAGGGTGTGTGATTTTTTTCTGCCCTGACATGAGTCAGTGTGCAGTAATTGCTAACGTCCTGAAGCACCCTCTATTTTCACTCCTGTGATTAGTCTGCAGACAAGTATTACACAGAAATAACTTCTTCTTCAATTTATGACTTAAACGCTACAGTTGCCATGGGAAGTTAAGCTGCTTTCAGTCATGCACTGAAGGCTGGAGATTGTGTGGTGAGGCTGCATATGTCTGCAGAGGTGGCCTCAGAGATGGTCCTGCCAGCTTCTGAGTATAATCTCTGATTCATTTCTGAGGGAGAATACAGCAGGAGAAACTGGAGAATCCACAGTGAATGAATGGGTGAGTGTCCTGCTTCCTGCCTGCTCAAACCAGGTGCCACCCCCTTCACCTGGATCCTCCAGAGATTCTCCTGCTTTAGTGAACATGTCTACCCCAATACAAACTCCCGCTTTCATCGTCTGTGAACATCAAACTTTGGAGAAAGTCTGGATCAGTTCTCCAGACATAATTTGGAGCTCATGTCTGAAATGACTTTACTTAGTGTATAGTCTTTAAGTTTTTATCTCTGGGTTTAGTAAATGGGTGTTTGACATCATCGTTTTACTTTTATCCAGGTATACTTTTATACTTTTAATCCATATTTATATCTAAATGTAATTTGTAAAATACTTCATAAACAACATTACCAGTAGTTACAAACAATGATGTGTTGAGTGTGGCTTGTGTTTAAATAATGTGTAATAATATTCATTATATTATCAAACTACTATCATCTTCTAAGAATGTATTGTCACATTGAACCTTTGACTTTTTTATATCCGATGTAGAGTAAGATGAGTTAGCAGAGGGACACGCCCTTTTGTTAATTGTTGCTTGTTTCCAGCGGTCACATCCTTTCTTGCTATGTGTCTAACAAGTCTAGTTAGTCTAACCTGCTATTTATAATTCATAACTAGTCAAACAATTTTCAAGAGAAGGCGCGTGTTACCTCCTCAAAAGGTACATTACTCAGAGTTGCTGTTATGAGTAAACTGTATTTGCTGTTGCAGTGGAAGTTGGACTTCAACCTGAACCTTGATTCTTATGAGTAGCAGTGTAGAAAGGGAGTGAACATAAGCTAAACAGTCTTAAAGTACAATTACTTTACAGTTGGTAATTATACATGATATTGGCTTGCTTAAAAGACTATGAACATATGAAATAAGTTTGAGTGCTGCAGAAGACTGTAAACATTCATAGAGAGATTTAGTATGACCATACCGTATAATTATTTCTCAATCACTTTATTGGAAAGCATCCAGAAAACACAAGAGGTTTTTATATGTGGTTTTAAATGTCTTTCTTTTTTTTTCATGTATTTGACCTCTGCCTACACTTGAACAGTCGCACGACCCTGGCTCTATAAAACCTGGTCTGGAACCTGCCTAATATCTGCTGTGAAAAAGGTCTAATACACCAGGTTATTCATTACATACACATGTTGTATGAGTTAAGTTCATGAACATCTTGCAGACCAACTTTCAGTCACATTATTCCAATCACAATGACAGTGTTCACAGACTTTGACAGACATAAAGACAACAAAGCTGGTGTTGGCCTAAAACGTTTGCACAGTACTGTATTTGAATAACTAAATGAATGGTTCCCTATGAGTCCTGTCCAGACCATAAAAGGCTTCTTCTGTTGTAAAGAACTAGTGATGAATATGTTTAGTGAGTGTCCCATTTTTTTAAATTGCAGTCCCAGCTTTTTTAATACTCTACATGACTGTGATGATGGAGTGAGTGCATTTATTGAAGACATGTTGATCTCGTCTAGCATGACTGGGACAAATTCCAGGTACTTCATTAGAAACCACACCTAAAGCAAAGTTTTAGTCAAAGCAAATTGCACCTTATCGTCAACACTGAAGCTTTATGGCAGAAAAAAAAAAACTCACATGGCCTTTATCTTGGAAAGCGTTGCTTAGCATTGAACAGGCTAATTACACATCCAGTCAGTGCATAAAGCATTTGCATCAGTAGCCATTAGCAGTCATAAAATGTAGTGGTCTGACGGTTCTGACATTCTGTGCATGAATCAGCATTACAAGCCATAATCATCATTTCAGGCACAATAGGCTTAGGGCATATTAATAATTAACCTTATTGCAGTGGGCAGAGTCATTCTTATGTTTGATTTAAAAGGTGACCTCTATGGTATGCCAGCGCCTTGTTTTATCATACAGGTAAAGTTTATTTCTTATCAGTGCATACACCAGTGCCATACACCACACCATCTATTGTGTTTGTACAATTGTTAAATTCCAGTTGCCTTTTGCAACTACTTTTCAAAATCCCTCTGTTTGATTCCCAGTTGAACTATCACACACTCCCTGAAAGGTGTGTATAGTTATAGTCAATATCATCACTGAATTTTACTCTATTTAGAGTAGATTTCTAGTAACATTACAACCATTGCCTGTGTAAACCTGCAGATAACATGGCGGATCATACTGAAATACCGTATACCAGCTGTATGCCATCATTAATAATTTAAACCAACACTGGTGCTGCACAGGCAACTTGAGGCGCACAACGGTCAGCATCAAACAATCATACACTGACTTACACAAACATCTTTTAAAATAGACATTTTAACCCTCCTGCAAACACCAACGTGTCAGTAGTGTTGGAAAGATGGACAGCAGGTTTCTAGGAAAACAATGACATAATTGTATTATGAGTCACTTTTTTTGCTAAAAGCTTTTGTGTAAATATTTTTTTCATGGCTAGCCATGCACAATTAGTCACCTGGCAACAGGTCTCAGTTCCTGGCTTTGGAAATGCTAACGCAGCCAGTACCAGGCTACACTGACACCATGTACACATGCTCACAAGTCAAAGAGCACTTCCCCTGGTTTTCAAGGACCTTGCTGGGGTGTGAGGCAGTGACATACTGTAGCACCTGTCATTATTGACAAGCAGCCAAGATGTATATTGTATGGCTTGTCACAAGAGTACACTTCACATTTATCTTGTATATCTCCATATGTTTGACAACATGGGCCATGTCTTGAGTGGTTCTTCAAAGATCACTGGCTGTTTTTACTAATCTCTTGTAGTGAGGCGTTGCACTTGAGGAGAGCTCAGACGTCCATATAAGGAGTCATGAAAGGGAGACTTGAGAATGTGTTAACTGTCACCACTTAGGTTTGGACACCCCGGGATTTCCTAACCAAAGCCTTTTGTCCTTGGTCTTGAACATGATGAGAGCTTTTTTTGTCATGGGGTTGAACAGTTTGCACAGTGGTCACTTGTCCCTTCTGATCTCCCATGAATAAAAACAGTCATTAAGAGAGTCATTTCTAGATTCAGTGGTGAGTGCACCATTGCTTGAGGCGCCAGAGCAGTAATACGTTCATTTCATTCAGCCATGACCTGTTTGCCCTTTCATCGAGGACAGTGCAATCATTTTACTGAATGTGTTGTGTAAATGCAGCACTTGGTCATAAGAACAGTTTGGAAAGGTTTGCTAAGCAGTTTCATTTCAGTACCTGTGATATACTGAATAGTCTTCCATGGTGCCTGTTGGGCTGAGCAATGTGGACACAATGATATGCTGTATTATTAACAAGCATATGTAAAGTTTGTATGATGAAAACTTAAATTCTTGTCCCCACATTGATCCAGGTGATAGGCTCTTTTTTTGTAGAAGAACTCTTAAAAATCCCATTGACTTTGCTATAGTATACAAATGTGTATACCATACAGTTTTACTGCTATTAATCCATTGGCAGGAACATCTTAATGATCTTTATTTGGCCGCTATTAATTTACTGACTTTTTGTAGCTTTTTGGAGCCATTTATTGTGGCATATTTTTTTAATCCCATGATTCAGATTCAGAAGTCTGTGAGCTGGAAGTACCCTGGCTCAGGTTCATCGCTTAATGTCACTCTGACTTGAGGGACGGTGGACTTCTTCTCCTCTAATAATGTAATCTGCTTGATTTTCCAAGTCACCTTCAGGATTCAGTGGTGCTTGATTCATTTTATAAAGGGTTTCATGAATGGAGAGTTCTGTCATCAGGTTTTATCTGAACTGTGGTGAGCACATTTGGACTAAAAGTCAGTTGAAAACAGCAGATTTTACGTTAGGTTAGTGTAACTTTAGACTAGAGGGAATAGGGAAACCATGTTTACTGTGAAGAAATCCCAGCAGTCATATCTAAAAATAAGCATGTACTGTGTAACATTTGAATATAAACAAATGTCTGTTAGAAGCATTAATTAAGCCTATAAACTCCATACGTCTTACTCTGTGTTTTGCAGTTCAGAAGTATGACTGAAAACATGAAGAAGCGCACATGAAATGTTTCAGAAGTGAATTCTACTGCTCTAAAAAGAAAAAACAGGATGTCTTGTCCCCGCCCGCTCCTGCGCTGCTGTTGTATACACACAGACGCTCCTTCAGTCAGGTCTGATAATATTGCTTCACAGAGCCTGTTGTCAGAGGTGACGCAGCATGTGATATTGTTTCTGTTTACAAAGACCAAACAGAGTCAGAATCATATCTACAACAGAGAACATTTCTTTCATTTTTTTTTGTAGTAATCCAAACATACAGGATGGATTCTGTATCACACAGAAAAGCTCAGCAATGACACAGGTTCCCCGCTGTCTGACTTGCAGAAACAGGTGCTCTGTGTTAGCAGACCTAATTTCTTTGGAATCCACAACACCTTGTTGTCATTTCTGCTCTTTGTTTTTTCCCTGTTTAATCTTGTAATAGGCCAAACAAGCTCATCCCCCAGTAATAAAAACATTCCTATTAAACCCTTTAAACTCATCATTGCTACAGTCAAAATGTTAACTGTGGGATAGAAAAATGTTCTGAATAAAAGTTCATGGAGGAATGCTCGTACATGTAAAGCAATTATATATAATGTCAGTCATCATCTACCGCTTTATCCTCCACCAGAGGGTCGCGGGGGGTGCTGTGCCAATAGCGATAGGCAGGGTACACCCTGGACAGTTCGCCAGTCCATCGCAGCTCTATATTGTTGATAAGAAAATGATCATGGTAATTATTGTGAAGTCATCACACAGTCCCTCAGTGTAATCTAATGTGTGCAAACAATTAGCATCCTGGAAAACTGCAGGCGCTCTGTTATCGTGTGTCTCCCACACTGTCGAGATCCCTGATGTACCAAATGTCTAAGACACCTTTAGTTATGAAACAGTGACTGTGGAGGGTTGAAATGAATTTATCATTGATTTGGAAGCCTTCTTTCCTGTGAAGAAGCATTGTGCTTTGGATAATTGAAGAACAAACTGGAATTCACATCCTGCTTGCTACATAATCACTGTGGGAGACACTTGAGGTTTTGCTTACTTTAAATTTTCAAAAAATATCTTTGTTAACCCAGCTGGTTGTTATAGTCTCTGTGGAGATGAGAGTGGTGTGTGGTTTCTCATAAATATCTCTGGAAAGACAAGAGCACTCAGGCTCCAGCATCTAGATGTGGGGATGTCCGGCCTCTTTGGGACTGTTTAGAATAAAAACTTTCTGAATATCTTTCTGAGAACTCCATAATTCACCCACACCCACTTGTTGAGCATGTTTGCTGAAACATGAACAGGAACAGTGTTGTCTTCCTGCTGCCTGAGTACAAATACATGTACCCCCTCACTCAGATGTCTGATTTTATTAAAGAGAATCTCTAAAAAAAAAGACACGTAACAGTGTAATGATTAAGTGTAAACATGGTGCCGGCTTGTACGCATTGATAATCTTTTTATCTGTTGTTTATTACTGACAGAGTGATTGTAAAGGTCTGGCCATTGCACAACAGACGGTGCTTTGAGCTGATGAGTGAATGTTAATTAGGTGTTCCACCATGCTGATTGTGCAAATGTAAGCAAAGCGGAGCAAACCAAAGCTGTTTACCTGACCGCCCCTCCCCTCTTTGCCCCGGGGGAGCACACTTTGTGGCTATTGTGCTAAATGGTGTCACTGAGCTGCCCAGTGTTGTCCTAAAGAGCTTGATCATTATAGCTGTGCAGCTTGTGTAGGTATTTAAACATGGGCTGATGTGAATATTTTTACAGTCTGTCAGCAGAATTCAAATTCTGCATACATATTTCCATTTGAAACATTCTGCCATTAAAGGGGTTGGTCACATTTGTCCATGCTACAGCAGGTGTGTCAAACTTGTTTTTGTTGCTTATTTAACACAATTCCCGTAGTTTCTATAAAAGCAGAAAGTACGAAATGCAGTCCTATGTATTTGCCAAACGCTTAATAATAAGACACTGACTTTTTCAGGCCCAATGTGTGATAATATAAAATATAAAAAAGAAGAAATTACATTTTTTACCCAGAAATATGTTTCTTTACAATCAGTTGAGTTTTTTAGTTTTTGTAGCCTTGGAATTATTATTTTAGATTTACTAAGACAAGGGTCATGCTTTGCCCAAATGAATTAACCAACCAGAGCATGTGTCTCGTATTTTAAAGCTTACTACACAATAATACATGTTTTCTTACTTGACAATATACAACCTTATGTTTTACAAATGGAATACCTTATACTTAAAAAAAACATCATCGATTCACAAGCATTTATGCAACTATGAGGAGAGATTCAGTAGCAGACTTTTCACAGAGGCCCTGAATGTAAGATTGATGGATGTATGGTGACAGGAAGGTAGCTATGGCCCACTCTTGTTGCAGTGAACTTGAAAGCCAAGCCCTTTTTTAGTGTTTCATCAAATATGTGCTGCGACTGGTCTCAGCAGTCATGTTTTTTTGTTTTTTTTACACTGATCTTGATAGAATGAGGCAGCACATTTGATCTCCAAGACAAATATCAGTCAAAGCCCCTTTAACACAAATACTACATGACAATAACAATGTTTCATGCGTTTTGTTACACCGTTATGTAGCCCATCAATAGCATTGTTATGTATTTATTACAACTGTGCTTACTGGTTCACTGATTGTGTTCACACTGAGTGCAATAATCTGACCTTTAGGAATAATAGGATTATATACTCTATGTATATACAGTATATAGAGTATAGGGCTGAACAACTAATTGAAATTTTTCAAAATAGCTTACTGCAATTTTCAAATCGCAAGAGACGCAATATTTGTTCAATCGAAAATGTGTGTCAAAATATCATTTTAGATTAATTATTATTATTATTATTATTATTATTGTTAATAATAATAAATTACCATTCCCTCTGAGTCCTTTCAAAATAATCGGAATTAGATATTTATTCAAAATCGTTCAGCCCTAGTGGAGTATTGTATAATGTAGGTGTGAGCTCTGTGACATGATGTACACAAGAGTATGAATGAAATATTCTCATCAAATCATTATTGAAAACTTGCACTATTCAGAATAATAATCTGATCCTTGTAAACAAAGTCACTGACACTGGGTTTCCCTTAGTAGGCGTGGCATTTTGGTACCAAAACTTAAGTCATAATGTGTTGATTTTCAAAAGAATCTATGAGAAAATAAAGTAGTCGTTGTAGTTCAGTCTCTTAAAATATAGGTCATTGTTAGCAGGCACTACTTCTATCACAGATATGCTATCACGTTATTCCAGTGGCATTATTATTCACAGTGCTTCCAGCTTGTATTTCACCATGATTCACCATGACAATTTTCTGTTATCTACCCCTGTTAGATTGTTTAGCCTGCATGTGAGCATGTAGCCTTACCTGGCTCATATTTCTTGTGTGTGTCAATGCCGTGAGCTTGTCCAGTCACTGCCAGCTGGGAAATAACATGCCACACTTTGCTGTGTGTGTGTGTGTGTGTGTGTAGTAAATATAACCAGAGGATGACTTTGATGTCTTCATTCCTTTTTGTTTACAATTTAAGCCAAGGCTGCAGTTGTCTTGTACATCACCTCAGTGTGTACAACCACTTAGTTTGTGATTTCATGTGAAAGGTGATGGTGTTCATCTGTGTGAGTCGGGCCTTTTAAGGGAGTAGATCTCTGTGCTTGTAAAGGCATTGCCATTTGCGATGTGCGACCTGTGCAGCCTCTGGATATGGCAGATAATTGAAAAAGGTTGTTTCGATTATGTGGAGCTGCTCTGAAATTGAATTATTTCATAAATGAGGAGACACATGAAAGCTGACAGATTTCCATAGTGCTTCGGCTTCACTCACCTCCTGAATGTGAGCTCATGGCAGTGTATTTGAATTGAAAACAGCTTTTACTTCAGGTGAGGTCTGTCAGCAAAAAGGCCAAAATATTAACATACTGTGTTCACTGTTGTCACAGTCTTTCCCTGGGTTATAGCTTCAGGTATTCAGGTTCAACAAAGACACATGATGTTTTTGCATGTGGTTGTTACAGAAAGTGTTGTTATGTAAAAATCACAAGTCTGTATTAACTTTAATGCAGAGTAGGTTATAATATATTCTTGGTAATATTTATCAAAATTTCCATAAATCTTCTCAGTATAACCAATCAGAGGGTAGTTTGATGAGAGAGGATGCTCCAATCTGTGTTATGCTAAGCAACTGTACATGTCCCTTGAGTGGAAAGGTACCTCTCAATAAATAAATGTCATTAAACGTTTGTCAATATGGGTGAAGCCTCAGGTCTTCAGTTTCCTGTGCAAGGTGTACATCCGTCTTTGCTTATCTGGTGGGAGCGGCTCACAGAGAGCCTTCACGTCTAAACTTTAGTATTTTGCACCCTGGAGATTAGAGCTGCATGATATTAAGATAACACATGATAATCTTGAATATTGCTATAATGTAATGATTTATAAAAACAAAACAAAAACAAACCCATGTATAATACACAGTGTAGTACACAGTGTTAATATATTTACTCTTTGGGTTTCCAAAGACCTTGACAATAACCTTTAGTGCTCACACAGGATAGATCAGTGCCGCAGGTGCACCCTTGGGAAATTGCAGCGGGAATAATACACAACTCCTTATATGGACATCCTGGGGTGTGTGCTTATAGGTCATATCTTCACGGTTTAAAAATGCATTTTGTTGTTGAGTCAAAGATAGGATTAGTATATATATTTATATATATATATATATATGTGTGTGTGCATATATATATATATATATAAAAAAGCGATATAATAATAATAATACCGATAATTGTGCTAATTGTGATAAAAGTCACATAATAGACCATTTTTCTTTTATATTTGTTCATAAAAAACAAGCCAAGTAAACTTTGAACCTATGTAAATACTTACGTATTTTTAAATTTCACAAATTCAATCCGATTTTAAAAGAAATTTGAGTGCTTTTTGCTCAGGTGTGTTTATATAGATGGTGAAAATGAAAAATAAAAATCACATTGCCTATAGGTTGCATATTCTTATCGACTGCGTATATATACGTTTTAGTAATGGATGATCCAAATTTATATAATAAACATGCAGTATAATCATAATAATTTCAACCCAAATTCAATGCCTCTTGATGTAGTTGTCTAACCAGTTATCTTCAAAATTCTCTGCCCACCAAATAAAGTTAAAGAATGCCATATTGTCTTTCTTGCTGGTAAGTTCATGGCCAAACAAACAGTCACAAGGGACAATCTACCTTGAGTGCAGTCAGCCCTTTTAGCCCTGCTTTCTACAGCTTTAATTGTGTGTAAAACATTATTTATTTAATTCATGTAGCACACTGCTGTGTATTTCTGTGAGGCTCTGTAGCATCTAGACTCAGACTTGGTCTACCTGGGTGGTGCTAGCACTCACTGAACTGTAGTATGTCACAGCTCATTGCTTCTGTATTATTCTGAGCTTCATGTTGCTTCACAGTGAGAAAACAGATGGGAGAAATGTGTGTTATCTTATCCACACACACACTTAGTACTAGTTAGAATTTACTGAACAGACCCACAGTACCTGTTCAGATCTGAATTCTACTGTGACTTCATTCATTGCCATTGTATGTGAAGTTTCTTTTCTGTCTATTTTGCCAGGGTTCCACCTGATTCCTCGTCTGTCCGGCATTGTGCCAGAAAGCTGCCTGTTGATTGTTGTGGGCCTGCTGGTAGGGGGGCTCATCAAACTGGCTGGAGAGGAGGTCCCACCAGTGCTGGACTCAAGATTGTTCTTCCAGTGCCTGCTGCCCCCCATCATCCTGGATGCTGGCTACTTCCTGCCCATCCGCCCTTTCATGGAGAACTTGGGCACAATCCTGATGTTTGCTGTTGTGGGAACTCTGTGGAACGCCTTCTTCATCGGGGGCCTGCTGTACGCCGTATGTCAGATACAGCCGGCCAACCCCTCTGACCTCCACCAACTGGAGCTCCTGCCTTGCCTGCTCTTTGCCTCCATCATCTCAGCTGTGGATCCTGTTGCCGTGCTAGCAGTGTTTGAGGAGATCCATATCAATGAGCTGTTGCACATCCTGGTGTTTGGCGAATCGCTGCTAAACGATGCTGTCACTGTGGTGAGTGACTAGAACAAAAGCAGGACCTTTTGTGGTTGTAGGAGACTTGCTAAGAATATAGATACAGAAGTGTTGCTTGTTGACCTCAGAAGTTCCGTCATCATTGTTACAGCCTAGTTAGGTAGTTAGGTGCTGTAATGCTGTGTCTATTTAAAGCATCATCATCTAATTAAACCAGAACATCTACTGGGTATTTTCATTTTCTTTATCTTATAGTTTCTACTAAGCAGTTTAGTGCTGTATAGCTTGCCACAGTATGACACTGGGGCTTTAGACTTACAGTATGCTGCAAACGTACAGTATGTGATCCAACACTTACTGTGAGGTGACTAACCCGTCACCTCACAGTAAGTCTCAGCTCGCTGCACCAGCAGCTGTTGGCTCGTTCCAATGCAGCCAGTTTATAAAAAAGTTACTGACAATGCTCCACCAATGTCACTTTTAATGAGTTGTGTTTTTGACATTTAGCGGAAACAAAAACATCTGCGAGAGGGAACATGTGCCATAAATCGTTCCCAGTATATCCTCTACATGCTCATTGTTTCCAGGTCATATGTTCAGCTACAAGTTTAGCTTCAGTGTATTCTTACTCGAGCTGGATGCCACTCATCACTGGCCTCTGCTCAAAGCCAGGAGTGCTTGTCTGGCATTACGAGTTGGTATAATAAATTAAATAGTAAAATACTTATTGAATGCATGGCACAAAACTTTTTAGGTGTATTATTACCAATTCGGCACTAGCAAAATTTGCCGGTTCAATAGGTTAGCTTTAATAGATTTACTTTGAATCCTATATTTAAAATAAGTATTTCACAATCACAATATAAATGTCACTTGACTTCTTCAGCTTCTTTCACACATGCACAGAAGTACAGACATTTCTCTGAAATAGTCCTCGGGGGCTCTGCTGTATGTGACAAAACACATTTCTGTAAACGTCCCCCTGGACATTTTCTGTGACAACACAGCGTCAACAGCTCTGGATAATCCAAAACAAGAGAGTGGACAGGTCTCCTGTAAACTCAAGCCAGGCTCCACTCCCCATCTGGATGTCCCTGAAATTCTCATGCTGTGGTAAATGCATCTGACCATGTAACCCTGTCCTCACCCAGTCTTCCAGAAATGACCTAGAGTTCATGTTTGAAAATAGCATTGATGAGGTAGCTGAAACTTCTACTATAGATTTATGATCCACTGTGTGACATCATGGCTGTTTTAGTTTATGTTCCTCTTATAGTTTTTGTCTTGAGAACATTTAGTCATGTTCTATTTGAGAACAAATAGTGAATTCCCTCTCCTGTTCCTCTCTCCTGCAGGTGCTGTACCACCTTTTTGAGGAATATGCAGGTGTAGGCACAGTAACAGTGATGGACTGCTTCCTTGGAGTCATCTCATTCCTGGTAGTGGCTTTGGGTGGTGTTCTAGTCGGAGCGATCTATGGTATCCTGTCTGCCTTCACCTCACGCTTCACCTCCCACACACGGGTCATCGAGCCACTTTTTGTATTTGTGTACAGCTACATGGCTTATCTGTCAGCTGAGATGTTCCACCTCTCCGGCATCATGGCGTAAGTAAAAGAAAGCCGAAATACTTTGTGAATCTCTCATGGATATATATATATTTATTTTTTTTCCACAGCTACTTCAACTAAGAATAGAAAAATAACAGAGATTCACAAAACTATAGTATAAAAAAGAAGAATACAATAAGCACTGTTAAAAGTGTGTATACTCAACAAAACAAAGTGTGTATCAAACAAAACCTGATGGGTTTTATTTAATTTTTTATTTCACATCTATCTGTGCATTGACTGTCACTCACAGTGCATGTATCAAGCAGTAACCATGGAAACAGCTCCTCGCTGGGGACACGGTAACAACAACTCTGGTCAGCGTACAGCTTAGTAATTGCATGGTGCTTAGTTCAGTTCAGACAGAAAAATGCAGCCCGAGCCATGCTCAAAATGAGTACTCCTCCCCTTAACCATCTTTGAGCCGACACCTTCGATATAAAGGAAATGACCCCTATGATTGCATACTGTATGAGCGTGAAAAACACAGTTTGTCTGTGTGTGCTCCTGCAGCACACACGCTGCTGTTAAAAGCATGTTTAAACCTGCCTTTATGCCGTGCTATCGTGCACGTACATCATGACAGCAGGTTCTATTAAGTCTCCACTATATACTGTGCATACTGTACTCAGAGTCTGGAAGGGTTAAACAAACATAAATGACAACTTGCCTGCTTGGCAAAGGTCTGTGGAGGTTCTCACTTATCTTCAGGAGTTAGCTGTAGGCGCTGGACTTGCTAAAGCAAGTAGCTGGAATTTTAGGTGGTAACTGCAAGTGCTGTAAGTGATAAGATGTCAAGTATATATACAGCCTTACCACCGCAGGGAAAATCCATTTAGGCTACTCCTCAGCCGCATATTACATCGAGTAGAACCAGGGTTGAAATGAATTAATCTCATTGAATGCCATCTAAACCAAGCTTAAATTTACTGTCCTCTCCACATTCTCTGAAGTGCCATATCTCATCACCACCTCCATCACTTCTCTGTTTAAGGTGCTTTGAGTTATTGATGTTGGAGACAGACAGCGATAATAAACTGACAGCGTCCCCTCTGTGTCAAGGCCCTGCTGTGATGGCCACTCTGCTGTCTGTGGTTGTTGCATTGCGGCTCACAAGAAAAACCTTAAATATGAAGGAATAAGTGAACCTACCGGTTTAAATTCCTTTTATCTCCAAAGCCCTAAGGGGCCAAAGCAATATTGACATGTCGAGGAATGCAGTGAATGTTGATCAGCTGTTCCAGCTTATCAAACATGAATTGCGTCATTTTTTTGTATTTTCCACTGCATGACACAAGAGTGGAATAGAGAAGTGGTCACTTGACAGGGATGGAGACATCTTTATCAAAGTCACATGTGCTCCTGGCAGGGTAACTACCAGGAGCACTCATTGTGTTTTATAAATAACTGGACTTAACTGTTGCTGATGGCTCTATTCACACAAGCACAAGTTTCTCTTTTAAGATATATAAAATAATCTTACATTACATTTTGGGTGACATCTCACCATACGGAACAATTTCCCCTTTCTTTCAGGTTAATAGCATGCGGAGCAGTCATGCGTCCTTATGTCGAGGCCAATATATCCCACAAGTCCCACACCACCATCAAGTACTTCCTCAAAATGTGGAGCAGTGTCAGCGAGACGCTGATCTTCATATTTCTGGGCGTGGCCACCGTGGACGGACCTCACTCTTGGAACTGGACCTTTGTCACAGTCACCGTCATCCTGTGTCTGGTGGCACGAGTTATGGGTGAGTGCTGTTGCGTCATTTCTGACAATGAGTAATTGGAAATGCTTCCATGCACGAATGTCAAGTAAATTGAAGGGGAAATAAGGGATAACATGTAAGAGAGCAGTTGTTTTTAAATGCATGGATGTTGGTGATTAATTCATGTTGCTTTGTTACAGTGTGGTTCCATGGTTTGACAGTCGCTGCAGATTTCTTGGAGTAATTAATAGGGGTTTACTTTCAATCAAATATCACACAAAAAAATAGGAACCATAAAATCATTATGTTTCATCTCACACACACACACACACACACACACACCGCTGCTGCTGCTGATGATTTCCATGCTGATTTGAGTTTGTCACAAGTCATCCTGCTGGTGATTTGTAAAGTGAGAGTGAGGCGAGGCTGAAATTGAAAGAATGATGAGCTGTGTTAAGTTGTCTTGAACTGACAGCCTCAGCCTCGGGAGCTGAGGGTCGATCAAGCTGATTTCCTTCAGCCTGCCTGAAAACCACGGGCAGAACAGAGTAGACTCAAGACCGACCTTTTTAGTTTGGCTTTTAATTGAATTCCGATGTTTATTTTAGTATGGTTTCATTCATATTTTTATTAGCTCTTATTTCCTGTTGTTGCCTCATCTGCAGACTGATGAGTCAGCTCCTTTGTCTTAGTTGTGTCTATCAAGGTGTATGAATGAACAGTATCTGGGTGGGTAAGTGTGTAATTGGGTGTGGTGGGTAGGGATGCTCTTATGTATAGCACTTTGTAATGCAATGATTTTATGTATGGAAGTGCTATTTAAATAAAGATTGATGGATTGAAGTTTCCTAGTATAATCAGTCTGTGACTGGACTGTTCCGCTCTGTGGGAACATCTTTAGTGAGTTTTTAATCTGCAATAGACAGAGTTGCTGTAATGCTATTTGATTGCTGGCTCCTATTTGCAGTTAATTGGAAAAAAAACCTAAGATTTTGGGGTAGTGGTTCTCTGTCCTGAGCTTCTCTCGTCAGACGAACACAGACAGACACGTTTTTCTTGTGTCTTTCCTTTTTTTTAAGGTTTATTTGCAGTGTAGGAAGTTGTTGGAGGAGCTTGAATAGCAAGGATTCCACCGAATCAACCTGTATGCAGAGTAGTTGTAGTGGAATACACACACTCTTATGAACTGCCATGTACAGTAATTGTTAAAAAACTACACTGACACTACAGATTAGGTTGTGAGGTTGTGAAGGTGGAGATGCACAAGTGTCGTTCTCTCTCTCAAATCACTTCAGTTACATTACAATGAGGAGTTATTATGGAGTTATTGATCAGTAGTGTCAAAACAAATCCTGTGTACTGTACCCTTTTTAAATAGCATTTTCTACTCTCCTGTGCATTGCTGTGATGTGAAATTCATACAGTGGAGTCTGTGAGAAATGGATAGCTCATTAAAACTGCATCATGTCTGCGAGTGCAGATTGATTTTTAAAGCGTCAACAGTGTCTAAATAGGGAGCAAAGAAAAACAAATATTTATTTTCACACAAACCAATCATGGTGAAAATCACAAGTGGCTATATAAGATGTGTCAATTATAAACCCTATGGTAAAGAATGCATGATTTTGACTTTCATATATTTATTTGTCACTGTCTAAACTCAGTGGCAGTTCTGTGCCTTAGCGTGTTTGAAATAGGAGACGACTGACTGTGATACTCATCACAGCCTTCAGTATCTACTGATACCGAAGTCGCTCCAATACAGTCTTTTCACAAAATTCTCTTTATCTTAAATAAAGTCCACATAGCTTAAATAAATCAATACACCATAGCAGATATGTGCATTCTTCTCTTTTGTCTCGCATTTTGTTCCCGATTTAGTGATTTTGATCACTCTCAGACTGATAGTATTGGCTCATGCCTTCTTTAAAAGGTTTGAAAGAATGCTATTTAAAAAATAATGTGTAAAATGGACACGCGACATTAAAACCCACCCTAACTAATGTAATCTCTCCTAGGTGTGGTTGGCCTGACCTTCGTCATCAACAAGTTCCGCATTGTGAAGCTGACCACCAAGGACCAGTTCATCATAGCCTACGGTGGTCTGCGAGGTGCCATCGCCTTCTCCCTCGGCTTCTTGCTGAAGAAGGAACATTTCCCGATGAGAGAGATGTTCCTCACTGCCATCATCACCGTCATCTTCTTCACCGTCTTCGTTCAGGTATGAGCACATCACTCTATGTTTATTAGAGCTAATGTAAATATGTTCCTATATTTATATGCGTTGTTCTAAAAACAGGATTTGAATGGGCAGTATGATTTTACTTACACGCTCTGTCATTTGCATCTGTCTATGCTGGTTTGGTGGTGGGTAGGTGAGCGAATTTATGCAGCAAGTTTTATTTTTATTTCCACTGTGCGCTACATCCCCTCGGTGCTTTCAGATAAACCAGTCTCCTGATAAAAATGTGGGACAAATTTCTGGGACCTGAATTTGATAGTGAGTGGCAGGGATGAAAATAAAACCTGGGAGACGTATGCCCTCTCGTTACCGGCTGGATTAGAAGCATGTTTTATTCATGCCACTCGATTCAGCACTGGCAGCCTGACGCTAAAACTGATGCAGGTAAAAGGTACAATGTGTGTGTCCAGTTAAGATTCTGTATTTCTCCACAGTGGTTACCGTTACTGTACTTAATATGAGGATTTAAACATCATCACACACAGAGAAAGCTGTTCAAAGTGACCCAAATACTAAGAATAACCATGATTTCTATTCACATTCTATTTGTTTGGAGTGAAGGAATATATTTACAAAGGAATGGATGTTACTAGTTAATAACATCCTTAGTAATTTTGTGTGCTTTCTTTTGAATAAACATGAAGTATGCAGGGTCCTGTGCTTGCTGTCCACTTCAGAATGATGTGATCAAGCAGATACACACACTGGTTATAATCATACTGATGTTTGGTTATGCATTTTCAGTCCTATTGATGAACTAGAAAGTGCTCATAGATACCGTATGTCTATTTTCATAATTTACATAATGACTATGTAAAATGCTTTATCTTGTAATATTTATTCTAAATGTAATTGTTTCTTCTTTGGGTCATGCTACCAGGTACGTAAAATAGGCAATGCAATTAAATTAAAATTTTTAACCATCTAAAGCTATCTACAATTAGAGAATTAGCATTTTAGTTAGTTAGTTAGTTCGTTTATTGTCCCCTTGGGGAAATGAGTTTCAACAGTTTCTGTACATTTGCATATCTCAAACATGCATCAAACACAGGACATAAAAAGATCAGACCTACAGAGTATAACATGCATTACATATACAGTATGGCGTTGTTTTGTTTAAGGTGCAGATGGCTGAAGGTATTATTAGATGCTTTATGGCATTTCATACTTTTAAATCTAGTTGGAAGTGATGACTGAGTGGGTGTGAGGTGTCCTGTGATATTTCATGTGCAATGCTGTTTTTTTCTTGTAGGTTTGGAGTTTGTAGACCAATTATTCTTGTGGCAGTGTTGCTTATCTGATAAAGTAGTAGTTGTCGTGTTTATTATTTTTTTTTTACGGTGAGCATGTTAAGGAAACAGGTGGAGCAATGGAGCAACATAGGTTGTACAATGCTTGTAGGTGATTTTTTCTTGATATCTGTTGTGTGGTAATAAAAAGTGAGTCATGTATCAATTGTGAGTCCACTGTATCTGCAATGGTCTACTGTCTCTACTGTGCCATTCCTGATGATGATGATGATGATGAGGAGGAGACAGGGTCGTGGGTTGCATTTCATTTGTGAATTGAGTTTGAGTCTGTGAGGAGGCCAAGAATGGCTGTGTCATCTGCATATTTGAGGAATATGGTAGTGGGTGAGGGGCTGGTGCAGTCATTTGTGTACAGCGTGTATAGAAAAGGGCTCAGGACACAACCCTGTGGCGCGCCAGTGTTGGTGGTGAAAGCATGTGTCTAGCCCTAACCCTGTTGGAGAGGAAGTTGTGGAGCAGATGTATCAGACAGACGGCGTTAAGATGGTGCAATTTCTGGATCATGTTGAAAGCAGAACTGAAATCTGCGAAGCCTCTGAGAAAGGGGCTGGTTTGTTTTGATTAATCTGTCACAAGTTTGACCAGCATGGGTTAAAGAAATACATCAAATCCTCCTTTACAACTATTTCTATTGAAGAAAATACATAATGTTCCTGTCACTGAGATGCTCACATGTTCTTTTGATGCATATAATCATATTCTTCTTGAGAATATAATGGTCATCCACCATGAAAGCTACTTTTTAACCAGGTTATCTAGTGTACCAAAATAATAATGTGCTTTACACTCAGTGATCCATCAAACAGACACAATTAATCACAAAATGACTGAAATCGCAATATGACCACGTGCAATAAACAAAAACCAAGGACACTGCAGTTATTTGACAAAGATAAAATGAGCATTATGGTGAAGTTCTGCAGTGCTGCACAAATTCTGGTAAGATTTGCTCTTTTACAGACTCCAGCAAATGACATTAAAATTATAAGCTATATGCGAGTCACATTTTGTGCCCCTTGTTTTTGTCAAATAATCTACTGTATGTCCAGGGAACAGTGGACACACACAGTCATATTATAGTTCATCTTACTAGAAATTGAACATTGAACATACAGTTGTGACAACTTAAAAAATGTATCACCCTCTGTTGAGAGATTGACAGTAAAGACAGTAGGTGTTGCTGCAGAAAGGCTGTGTGGAAATCAGCTGTTGTGAGATTTGCAAAATGTGTCAGGCTGTTAAATTGTGATCGGCTTACACTTGATGTCAGTGAATGAACGCATGAGGGCCTCTTCTGCTTTGTAACTCAGGATCTGATATGCTGATCATCTAGAATCATTACCAGAGTACATGGAGACCGGAGAGTAATGCTTTAATGTTTTTGTACATGAATCTGACACCTAGAGAAAGGTCATGAGAACATCACGGGTCCAAGTTTTTATTAATTAAATCCACATGTAATCCTCTCATTTCTCTCCCATATAGACCGGTGTATAAAAGTCTGTTTCTGTCTTCAGTTAATGTCAGGATAAGTGAACATTGTTTTGTTCTCCTTGCTCCGTTTGCAGGGCATGACCATTAAACCACTGGTGGAGCTGCTGGCAGTGAAGAAGAAACAGGAGGCCAAGCGCTCCATTAATGAGGAAATCCACACGCAGGTAAAATTATCCCCACAGACATCCACAGCCTTCACCGTCACAAGTGGATGATTTTCTTTGACATTGAGACATACAATGTCACAAAGCTTCAAACGTGTTTTGAAGCACACACAGTTTTCCACATTAATGAATGTGAAAGAGGTTTGACGGATACTTTGATATTTACAGTATCATCTCCCTCTTTTAGCAGGCTAATGTTAGGTAACCCCCTGCTATGCACGATATTCTCACTTCCTCAGCACACAGGTGGCTTCAGAAATACAAATGTCACTAAGAATATCATTATTCTCTTGACTGAGAAAACACAAGTGCTGCACAAATGATTACTAATGTTTGTCATGATGTAAAATTGTTGACCTTTCTGCGTGGAGTGTGTGTTCCCATTATGTGTGTGGGGGTTTTTTCCAGGTACTTTGGCTTCCACCCACTCTAACACATGCAGATTGGGGTTCAGGTTAATTTGACACTCTAAATTGACCAAAGGTGTGAGTGTGAGAGTGACTAGTTATTTGTTGCCGGCTCCAGCTCCCCCCACAACCCGGCAGAAAATGGATGGAAAGGGATGTTAAATTTTTACATCATCCGTCCATCCAGTTCTTTATCACATATTAATTGCTGCTTCCACCTACTGGCTGCACAGTGGTACTACATATCTGGTTTAGCATAATGAATGACAATAGATGTTTTCCATCATAATACACTTCAGAACTATCTTCCCGCTCAATTTTATATCATACAGCCTTTTAAACTGCTAAATTATCACATATATAAACATATATGTGTATGAAAATATAGAGAATATGGACATTTATGACGATACAGAGCTTCTGTTTATCGTGTTAGACAGTTTAATGAGCGACCACCGTGGTCCACAATCCCTGAGTGTTTGAAGCTATTAATACAGCTTAGATAGACACACACACACACACGCAGAGATACATACAGCCGACCTTCTTTAGGGCTTTGTGACTCACCAGTGCTTGAGGCTGGAGAAGCACGGCGTTCAAAAGGCTTCTCCTTCACTGTAAAACACCAGTGATTAGAGTCAACAGAACTGGCTGAACACACAGTCTTCTGAGCTACAACTGTTATGCAGGCTGTGAATGAATGCATTATTTATATATTTATTTACTTTTGGTGTCCCTGTGTTTCCGTTCAAGCATCTTTCAAAAGGTTTTATTTGTTCTGTTTGTAGCTGGGATGACAACTGATAAAGGACACACACTACAGTACAGTTAATACTGTACGGTCATATATATACTATTGCAAAAGCTTAAATCATATGCCTTTACTGCATAATTAGAAGTCAATCAATTTGCAATTTTGTGGAAGAATGACATAAAACAGTATGAGAATGCGTCCTTTTTTAAGCACTACCTGTTTTTAAATAAAAATGTCAGAGAGTCATAAAGCTCCAGATTGAGGACACTGTTGAACAGTACATAACATATATATACCATTATATATACGGTATTGTAAATATAGTACACCCACTAATTTGTGCAGTGAAGGAGAGCCTTTGTATTAATCAGCCACTTCTGACTAAGCAGAGGTAAATTCTGTGGCTCTGCTTAATGACTTGTTCCCATAGCAACCCTGTTTGTCGGGCTGTCATGTGCACCAGGGCGACCTGCGGGGCCAGCAGCAGTCTGAACAACAAATGCACTGCTACATTTCTCTGGTACTTTGTTGCTGTGCTGTCACTGTTAATAAACACCATCCAATCAATCACCTTCAGTTCTGCTGCTGCTGGTTTTCCGTTTTCAAACTAGTTGCCTGCTGTTGTAGATAATGTTGTTGGTTATCTAACTGGGGAGGGTGTTTTCAGTGTGGGGCATGTGTGAGTGTGTGGTATCAAAATAAATGATCTAAATTGCTTAAAGTGATATTACATTGCAGCAGGTGTGACATGGACGCCTGTCAGCCCTGTATATCAGATCTTAGATTCTAATTAACTTTCTTGTGATTGAAAATATTATAATATAAAAGAGTCTGATGCAAATCTTTCTGTAATCTTTTAAATCCCCAGTTCCTGGACCACCTACTGACTGGGATTGAGGACATCTGTGGACACTATGGACACCACCACTGGAAGGACAAGTACGGGTTTACAGTGAATTGACGTTACGGCTTGTGGTCCTCCAGAGAGCTGCAGTGTTTTCATTACTGATTAATTGTTTCAGCTATAAAACATCTAATATGTTGATAAATGCTTAAAGTGATTTAAAATGCAGACTCACACTCAGTGAAACTTTGACAAAGAAAAGTTTAAAAACTCTACTTGGTAATTAGCTTGGATTGTTTTCTAAAAAATTTATTCATTATTGGTACATGTCAGAATCTGCTCATTATTCTAGCCCTGTGTTATTATAAATGTGACGTTATTGCACTTGGTGATTAATTAAGCCAATTTAACCAAATTGGCTTGTACATGTGCTCTTTGCCCAATCTCTCTCTCACTCTCTGTCCTGCTCTTAACCCCATGTCTCATGTTTTCCTCTGTCACTGCTCTGCGGCGCTCAGACTCAACCGCTTCAACAAGAAGTATGTGAAGAAGTGCCTGATTGCAGGCGAGCGCTCTAAGGAGCCACAGCTCATCGCCTTCTATCACAAGATGGAGATGAAACAGGCCATTGAGCTGGTGGCGAGTGGAGGGGGAGTCAAGCTGCCGTCTGCGATGCCTTCCACCGTTTCCATGCAGTGAGTCTTGAATAGATGCATGCTCCCTATTCAATGCAGCGGGAATCTTAATAGACCAATTTGTCCACACCATAATATTTAGAATTGATTGAAGAAATGTTACATTCATCGCAAGTTAATGAAGGACAATCATGCGATTAATTGCAGTTTAATATTTTAATCAATTTACTAATTTAAATATTTGAATAGAAAGATTAAAAAAAAAGAATCACTTTATTTCCCATTTAAAATTTGCATATACAGTGCTTACTTTTAGGGAATAAAATAAAAGTCTAAATTAATTTCATAAACTGAATTAAAGTAACAAAAAACTATTTTACTTTTGTTTTGATTTAAACTCATTACTGTCCACATTACTCTTTTCAGTTCAGGCCATGAGTAGTTCATCAGTCTGTCCCTCTATGTCCTCGTGCATCTCTCCGCCAATTTCTGGCAATTATGAAAACTTTATAATTGATTTATTGGTTATTGGTTTGCGCCACCATTTAGTAACAGTTTTGTTTTTTAACCACAGGGCTCAGCTCAGTTTTTTATTTTATTTTTGTTTGTGAGTGTTTTTAAAAACACATCTCCACAGTCTGTCGAGCAGCTTTCATGCGTGCTGCAGTCTAAGACTGACACAAGATCAGACTTGTAAATGAACTGAGTAAGAACAGACATTAACTTCATCTCCCTCTTAAAGCCACAATATGAGCAACTTGCTCAGAGACGTTTGATCAATACAGTGAAATATTGCGATTAGCATAAAAATAAAAATAAAAATAAACATCTCAGTCCACTAGATGGCGCCAAGTGCTCACTCTCACTAGAGCTGTTGTGTGAATATTGAATGTAAGTGTTTTCCAATATCGTGATAACATCGTATTGTGGTGTCTCTGGCGAATCCCACCCCTACTAGACTCCCAAAGAAAGTGTTATTTGATTATCATAAAAGAACTTTGGGTCTGTGCCTTCCCAGAACTAAACATGACAGACATGAGTTGTTGTCGTCTCCGAGTTTTAAAAACTCAGACAGTCATTTTTTTTCCCCGTGTGTTTCTCAGGAACATCCAGCCGAAGAAGCCTCCTATTGCTAAGTCTGCAGAGAGAGCTCTGCCACAGCTGACGAGAGGCCGCGAGGAGGAGATCAGGAAGATCCTGCGCAGTAACCTTCAGAGGACACGACAGAGGGTAACGCTTCTCTTATTATCTGGAACGTCAGAAAGAGATTACTGCATGTGTTTCTCTCATTAGCTAAAGATGTATTGTCTTGTATTATGATTGACTTAGAGTATAAAACTATTTACAATGATGAAGTACCCCTGCCACATTACTTTATATTGTATTGATTGTTCTTTTCTTTTATTAAATCAGTAGCACTGAACTTAATTATATTTAAGTTTTGTAACAAAGCCAAATATTTTTTCACGTCATTTAACTTTCAGTTGTTCCTTAAACTGTCTGTTTTTGTCTTCCTTAGCTGCGCTCCTACAACAGACACACACTGGTGGTTGATCCATACGAGGACGGATTCAATGAATTACTTATAAAGAAACAAAAGATGATTGACCTGGAGAAGAAGGTAAGTGAAGGCAAAGCATCTTACATCACCAGTAACCAGCTGCTTGGTCCCAGCATAATCAAACATGTCTTGATAGGTCGGTTTAAGAGAGCTTATAGAATTCAGATCAGGTAATACACTAGCAGTGGGCCATAAACAGTGTTTTGCAGTTTATGACAGTCGTTGTCAAAAATACTTAAAGAGATAAAGAGCAACTTTCCTAATTTCCTAACAAGTCACCAGCGGCAAAGTCATTCAGCTAAAAAGATGATACGTGCTCTGATTAGAGTCCACCTTCAGTCCCCTAAATTAATTTCCTCGACACAAACAAGGGCTGATTTATTTGGACGTGCGAGTGGCTGCACAACAAACTTTGAGTTAATCACGCTGTAATTACATAATGCAAATAGAATCTTTTATTTTGTTTAATCGAATGTGAGAGGCCTCTGTAGACTGAAGAGGACTTCTGCAGAGACCTAAAAAAGCAAGGCGTCATTTTAATGAAGTGTCTTGAGATATTGATTAATAGAGTTTTGCTGTGCTGTTTTAAGTTTGGCTGCTCTGCTTCCCAAAGGAGAGAATAGGACACAAAATGTATTTCTTCTCATTTTTCTTTCATCTGAGCTCTGTATATATTGATTGTAAATGTCTAAAGAAGTTTTTTTTTGCACAGCAGTTGCATTTCGATTACACACAGAAAGCTAAGTTGTGCCATAAACGATCGATATCCTCGTGTTTTCTTAGATAAAGGAGATGAATAACTACCTGACAGTGCCTGCTGCTCCTCCTGATTCCCCGACAATGTGCAGAGCCAGACTGGCTCAGGTAAATGCATCTGTCTCCGTCTCAGCCAAATGCAGACACTCTATTTCCACCGCCATATTACTGTCAGGTACCACGTGAATGGAGACCTTTGATTGAACCCACGGGGATCAGTCTTTATATTTTTGCGACGCTCACAGCTGCAGTCAACCACACAGTGAACGCTGTAGGAGGCACTGCTGTTCTACGCAGCTGTGGCACTGACGGATATGTGTTTGCTCATGTGAGCCGGCATGTAAACCAGTGTGTGGTTTCATTTTAGGGAGAGATACTGATTTCAAACCTGCTCAGCAGCAGAAAGGGAACAGAATCTGTGAAGGTATGTAGTGAGCGTAGAGAAAAGTCTATTTTTAAGTTGTGATAACGCAGTAGCAAGTCTCACATGCATGCTCCAGTTATCCCCCATATTAACATTCATATTTGTTTGTTTATTTTATAATGAGGGGATGTCATGACATGATCGAAGAGGCCGCATTCAAAGGATTAATTACAGCCAAGAAACAGTGATTGTATTTAAGCATGTTACACGTGGAAAGTCTCCGTTTTTTTATTGTGTTTTTTGTTTCAGTTTTTGCATTAAGGGATAGTTGAGGCTTTTTTTCAAATATTGTTTTATGAGGTAATGACACATCAATGTGTCAGTGCAGACTTTGTGAAGGCCGCCAAGACACCGGAAACCAGCCTGAGACAAGACATCACCAGCTGTTTACAAATCTTTAGAATATCTAAAGCAAACTTTGTGTCACTTCCTAAACAGCTTCCCTCCCCTCAGTCCCCAAAGTCCAAAGAGAAAATGCAGGGATCCTAAAGTCATCGAATCAAATCAATAGCAGCTGGACTTCTTGACTCCAGTTGCTATTGATTTAATAACTCTTGGAAAACTCTGAGCTGCATGAATGAGAATCTCCACAGACAGTGTTACATCATGGCACATAGGAGTTGTTGTCTCCATCAGTGAGCTCAAACAATAAATCCTTCATTCAGATTTTCCATAATGAAAAAAAACAAATGAGGTAGAAGTAGACCAGCAGCTCCCTGGTGTCTGTCAGCTAAAAATGCTGATTTTCCTTATGGACTTTGATGTGGAGAGAGTAGGCTGAGGACAAACTGAAGTTTCCAGGTGACTGTTTCACAGCAAACACATTCTTAAGATACCTGAGGCTTCAGCAGACATAGATTTCATCAGGTGACCCTTTTGTTGTGAGGCTTAAATCTGTTTACAGTAAGGGGGAGTTTCAGGCTGGTTCCCCGTGACTGTGTTGGGGCCACATTTATGGCAAAGTCAATGTTAAAAAAAAAACCTGAACTATCACTTTAAAATTGAAATATTCAGCATGTGTTGCATCAGAAATGACTGTGATTTCCTTTATTTCTGTTATATGATTAAATATTTACGGAGCCCCAGACATGACATGGGGGAAAAAAAACTCTGATCGTCCTTTTTCTACTGCTTTATCCTCCACATGAGGGTCACAGTCTCAGCTGACATACGGCGATAGACGGGGTCACACCGTGGACATATCCTAGTCCATCACTGGGACACAGTTAGAGACAAACAACCATTCAATCTCACACTCACACCTGTGGTCAATTTAGAGTGTCCAATTCACCTAATCCCCATATTGCATGTTTTTGGACTGTGGGAGGAAACCAGAGAACCCGCAGAAAACCGACGCACACACACACATAATTAATATTAATAACATTCTCATGAATTACCTGGAGGACTGAAGCTTGGAAATAGACAGAGATAGTGTGATTGAGTTTTATTTTAGGTTGGGAATGAGTTACAAAGATATTCTCAAAAGCCTGGCATCGGATTATTATTTCACGCGCATGTTTTACCTATTTTGTGGGAACAAATTAGTATGAGTTTCCCCCCCCATGTCATGTCTGGGGCTCTGTAAATATTCTTAAAGAGCTTAAACCCCGCTCTTGTCTACTCTGTGTAGTCTGTGTTGTCACGTTTCCCTCTCCTACATTACATTATATGCTCCTGCACGCTGCTGGAATGACTGAATGTCAATAGTTCCGTATTTAAATCCTCATTTAAGCGAATTCATCGACTGTTCTGTCAATAGACCCTCAAGCCTACAGTATGAAGCCGGCGTCTGGCAACGTACCATCCATTCAGGTGGACCTGGCCTCTCCTCAGTCTCCAGAGTCTGTCAACGTCATTGATGAGTTCAGACGGGCCAACCGGGAGGAGGACGACCAGGGCCTCGTGATGAGGCCTCGCCATAGACCAGGTGGACCTAACAAGAAGACTGAGGAGGAGGGGGATACAGCGAAAGATCAGCAGAAGCTGATGAGGTGTCTCAGTGACCCAGGTCCCAGTGCAGAGGACG